>NC_063450.1:31719782-32019782 GCF_020379485.1 Brassica napus | reverse complement strand
AAAGAAAAGGTACGACCTTTATTCAGTTTCTGTGGGAATCTCACATTGCAATTTGTGTCCATGATCATTGTTTCGTTTCTTGACAGCTACTTGTCCTTGGTGGAAATGGGTTTGTGGGATCACATGTCTGTAAAGAAGCTTTAGATTGCGGCTTATCTGTCTCTAGCCTTACCAGGTACTCTGTTTTTTTTTTTTTTTGATCAAGTTCAACTTTTTGTGGTTCACCATTGAAGCTTAGCTAGTTTATGTCATATGTTGAACCATTTGTATGGGTGTTATAGATCAGGTAGGTCGTCTGTACAAGAGTCATGGGCTTCCAGAGTTACATGGCATCAAGGTACTTGTTAGATCACTTCAACATGTTTTAGGAACTAGAATGTTTCCTCTATGCTACTTCCAGAGTTACATGGCATCAAGGTACTTGTTAGATCACCTCAATATATCTTCTAAAACACTTCCATCTTACTATTTGGTTCTCGTGTATTAGTTTTCGTTTGTCTTCTCAAATACTTGTAAAAATCTAAAACACTTCCATCTTACCAATTGCTTCAATGTCAAAAGAAAAAAAATTAAGAACTTCGTAGGGGTTCTCCCATTGGACCTTTTCAAAACAAATTACAATATTAAGGGTTCTAAACTATTTAAAATACACAATTAATAATTAAATTAATTTTAAGAACCCATTAAAGGTTCTAACCAATGGAGGTGCTCTAAGAGCACCAGTAGTGGTCATTTTTAAGAACGGTTTCTTCCTGCAAATATAAATAAAAAAAACGGAATAGCAGGAGAGAGGAATTGAAAAAAAGAGAATCGATTGTTCTTTCAGATACTTTTCACAAGGTTTAAAGCCCTAAGACTAATGGCCACTTATCAATTTTTTATTGCCACACTTCTACTTTTCACTTTAAATTTTATTTGATTAACAAAATCACTTTAGATAAATTATGCAATAATGCTAGAGAAACTATGTCTAAGAATTTATTACTAATGGAGCATTCCCAGTGGAGAGTTCTACCCTGAGAGTTCTAAAAATACATGAATTTTTTTTTTCCAGCTACAAGAAATTTACTCTGATACGGTGGAAACCATCCGATGTATGAAAATGTGTAAACACCTACACGACGTTTATGTTAATACATGCCACATATACAAAGTAAATGATTATAAGGTAGCAACATCACAATCGGGTTTAATTGATTTTATTTTAAGTTAATGGGTCAATACGTAATTTATCAAAAAATCAAATTAAAACCAAAAATCCGACCCAACCTAAGGAATAACCCGACCCAACCTAACTAATTACCCGACCAAACCTAAATCTAATTAGGGTTCGGCGATTTGGTTTTGATGCTCGAACGCTAAAGGTACACTACATGATTGAGATTATATAACATTACACTCCAAGAAAGAGCATCACATTCCCGGACGTATAATCGGCGGTTACATGTGGTTGGAGTTTTCGATTCAAATCGCTCAAAAACTCGTTATCTACATGAAAATCAAAATTTTCTCAGCTAAAAGCTTAAAATCATATATATTAGGTTATGGTTTATTCTAATCAAGTAAACATCATTAGAAAACACAGTTAAACTGTTAAAACCGTGAAGGAAAAAACAAAAGAGAAACATAAATTAAGGTTTTGCGAACAGAGGATAAGAAGAAGATGAGGACAGTATTGTCATTTTACATTTATTAATGATAAATTATTGAAATAAACGAAACACCCCCTTCATACCTCGAACACGCGACCTGGACAACGTTATGGAGGGAACCAACCACTAAACCACGACAGATAACAGTTAAACACCTAACATAATATAATATCTATATTTTACAAAACCATCTTCTTTATCGTCATCTTCACATTTGTCTTCTGTAAAATTATCTTCTTTGTGAAGTGCCTGCCCAAATCTTTTTAGTCTCATCTAATCTCAAGTTTAAAATCGATTTTCTGCAAACACATATATATGTTCTCAATTTTCTCTTGTTGAGATCTACACATGAACTCATACATGAACACTCATATAAAGAAAATTCTGAACCCATGTCTGTTTTGCTTCAGATGGCGTCACATGTACACTACAAACTATTGTACCGATATACGTCAAGCCTTCCGAGAACAATTTTTCGTCAGTAATTTTCGAGGACTTCCCAACAAAGAGGGCCGTTGCGATGTACCTTTAGCGTTCGAGCAGCAAAACCAAATTTTGACACATTTTCATATATCGGATGGTTTCCACCATATTACACTAAACTTCGTGCAGCTTAGAAACTTTTTTTCAAAATACATATATGCATATGTATATTATATATTATATATATATATATGTAATTGCAAGGTTTTAAATTTTATGGAAACTCCTAAGCCAGAACTCCCCCATTGTGAGCAAAATACATATATGTTGGGTTTTCCATAAAGTTTTAAACTTCGCATATATGTGTTTTTAGAACTCCTAAGCTAGAACTCCGCAATTGGGGGTGTTCTTAGCGTCTGTAAGCATAAAAAAAAGACGTTTACACTCAGAGACACTTTGTGTCTTTTGTTTACGCTCAAAAACACATAGTGGATATGACACACATTGTTGGGACATGTGTTTTTGTGGTGGACAAAAAAGCCCTTAACTTGTTAACCAGAGTGAATGGGAAGAGGATGTTTCCTTTAAGGAACCAAACCAGATATCCCTTCTGATTGGAATAAATGAAAGAAGCTAAAAAGTAAAAGTAGTTTTAAACTCAGTTTTTTGGATTAAGCATTTGTGGGACAAATGAAATATGGAAATATATATTGTGGATAGAAAAAAAAAGTGGATTCATGAATTGTGAACACGTAAATTACAAATGAGTTGTAGAAACAAGAATTATGGACAAGCAAACTAAAATCTGCTTAATTATCTTTTTACTTGTTATATGTACATAAATATAGTATAAAAGTTAAGTAAATCTGAAAAGTCATCGAGCACAATCAATAAAAGATTTATGGACAGAAAGAATGTGGACGCAAGAAACGTGGACACTTAACATATACTTATGGATAGATATGTATGGACGTAATGGTTGTGGTTACGGTGAACAGTTGACAGGGAATAAACTATTCTTCTCTGTTCTCTGCTAATTTTAGAACAAAGAGACGAAAGTTGAGATATATCCTTAGAAACAAAACAAAGCTAAAATGGTTCGATTTTGAATCAGAAATTGCACCTTGCATGTCAAGTGTTTGTGGACATGAAAAGTTGTGGACGAGTTAGATATGAACATACACATTGTGGATGGTAAAAGTATGGACATTGGAAAATGTGAACACATAAATCAAGGTTTTGTGGATGAAGATCTTGTGGATGAGGTCTTATGTTCAAGGTTTTGTGGATGAAGATTCGGCAGCCACCTCCACCAACCACCACCATTGTATCCATACTCACGTCTTCCACCATCGCCTCCACAACCACCACCGCCTCCACTGTGGTATCCACCGCTTCTTCCACCACGCCCTCCACCGCCACCGCCATCGTTTCCACGGGACTGAGCTTCGAGAATCTATCTGTTGCAAAAAGCCTTTCGGGGAGACGGAACTCACCTTCCATGACGGGTTTCTCTCAATCAACGGTGGCTGGCGGTGGTTAATGACGAAATCGACTATCGCCGGAGAAGATCTGATTTTTAGAAACTTGATTAGGGTTTGGCGAAGGTTTGAGTTTCTAGATCTACAAAAAGTCGGGGAAGAGAGAAAACTAGGGTTTGTCTCTTGGAATCTACAAAATGAGAAAGAGTAAAGAGATCGACTATTTCAAAATTCAAGTAAAAAATATCTGAAAATATATTATTTGTTTTATTGTTTCTATGTTTGTTCGGTCTCTCTTTAGTTAGTGGTTTACTAGTTAGGAAAACCAATTTTTCTAGTTAGACAATTCATGAAACCCACTTTCGATAGAGGTGAGGGTTAAGCTTGACATTTCACTAAAAGAAAGTGTCCACTAAAACCAAAGTGTCTTAGAGTGTAATTCATAACACAAATTGTGTGTGGGCGTAAATATTTCTTAAAAAAACACTGTGAAGTCGCAAGAACTAAGACACATCAATTAGCCAATCACATCATTTGCTCACGTCCCTTACTAATTTTAAATTGACCATCACACATCCAAATAGTTAGCCAATCACAACATCTAAATATGCCACATCATTTTCTTTTGTCTCTGAAGTACTATTCCATTTTCCTCATCTGCTAAATAAACGTATTTTCCCGTACCTTTAATCATTTTCTCAACAAAGAATTTTTTTAAGATTTTATATATGTGAATCGTTCTATTTGGTATGTCAAGAGATATTTAATCTGTGACATCATACTCTCTTCACTCGATCTGCTGATGATTTCAGAAGATTCTCTCCAAATTCATGTTAGCTTTCTCGACATATCTGGTATGTCAGTATTGCATATGGTTTATAGTTCTAACCGTGCTTGTAATTTGATGCATGTATAAAAAGATTGTTGTTCTTTCATTTTAGGATCTGATATACTTTCATGTCACTAGTTGTTCTCCATTGATATTAAAGTTTTGTCTTACATTCAGCATCCAAATTAAGTGGATCCATTGCATCCAGATTTCTTCGAGTTCACTGGTCGTGTGGTTACTTTAGTGTTGATGCAAAAAGTTCAAAGTGGGGGTGCTACTCAGGCCGTGTTTTCTTCCTACAGTTGGACGGAAAGAAAATTGGTTTGTAAGATATCTGAGGACACGGATCGAATCATGTACAACAGCTGCAAACAGATTCTAGAGATGAATCCAGTGTCTATCGATTCATACGCAGGTCTTGGTCTAGCATTTGTGTCTGAAACCGAGGTGCTGGGAGAAAGGGAAACAGAAGAGATACTTAAAGATGAAAAGTCCATTGCCGTTAACAACGAGAGCAGGGAACAATATGTCAGTCTCCTAATCAAAAATCGATTTGCAACATCAATCTCTGAGTAAGTAAATCAGTTTTCTCAGGGATTCTCGGATATAGTTTCAGATACTTTACCGTCCACATCCTTTTTCAAGATTGCGATTATAGATTTAGGATTTCGATAGCATGTTTAGAAGAGGAGAAAACCTGATAAGCATAGATGATTGGAGAGCGCATACAGAGTACCATGGATAGCACTACCATCTTGTGTAGGATAGTCATGTCCAAATACATTGAGTTCAGGAAATCTTCCAACCGGAACTTGCTGGATATAAGTCATGAGATTGTTTGGTATGCCCTTTGAATATTCTCCAATTCTTCCGCTCTCGTGAGCTCCAATAGGATTGAAGTGCCTCAGAGGAATTATCCTCCACTCTGGTTCTGTCGCGGGAATGTCTCTAGCTATCTTGTCAAGAAACAGTTGCACAGATAGAAATGAAATTTCAAGATCTAAGTCACATATGATATATGATCTTCTGTAATATTTGTTTCATTATTACAGAAAAACTAATGGGGATCATGTGAGTCGAAGAGCACACACTATTTGAGTAATTCATCATTCAATCTTTTTAAAAAAGTTATTTTCTTTTTCTTTTTTCTCCGCATATGCATATGTGTTATTTATGGTTTAAATTAAGACATCAGTCAAAAGTATAAAATATCATAAACTAATGTGTAATCATAGTTCACAAATTTTTTGAAAGATTGATTTTCTGTCAACCCAAACTAGAAAAGCTATTATAAGCATAAAAATTTTAAAGTTAAAACAATAGGGATTTGATGAGTAAATTATATGTGTATTTTTTAATTTAATATGGATAGTGTAAAAGTGATAAATATTATCTTCTTCTTTTTCTTACTGGAAACACAAATCTATTATTATAAGCAATGGTGGAAAAGTCAGAAACACTTCCCTTCCGAAAACCAAGAAACGGTATTGAGAAATAGAAATACAAATTTAGAGAAATTTGCGTGGCCACATCTACATCCGAATTTACCTCTCAAAAATTTAACTAATCCAAGTTAAAAAAGACTACATAACTGCGTCCATAAGTAGTTAATACATTCTTGTTACCTTTGATTACGAGGACAAAAAAATGTATGCTTCAGATTGCCGTTACCGAGGCTACATCTTACTTCTAGTTCTATTTTATTCACTTGTGTTTGATTTAGCTTCAAAAATAGACATTTCTGATGATGTAAGAGGCAACCAAACCGACAGTAACTGGAAACGTTTTCTCTCTAATTCCAATCAACATGGCAAAGAATATACTAGTTGTATAAGTGTAGGTGCTGAAATTCCAAAGCTGTATCTTTTTTGTGATGAATCACCTAAAGACATTATTACAAAGATCAATTTTGCTGATTATGGAAATCCTATCAGTGGTTGTAAAGACAATAGACACGGCAATTGCAGCGCACCAGCTGCCTTGAGGGTGGTCAAAAAGGTTAGCAAAAAATCAATGAATATTGACAATATGTTGTGGATTAGTGAATCTTATTGTTAAGTTTTTTTGTGCAGAATTGTCTTGGAAAACTCAAGTGTGAGCTTAAGAATTCGGACGAGATGTTTGGTCCGAGTCACTGCAAAAAAGATATTAAGCTCACTGTTGAATATACTTGCACAAAATCTTAGGTTTTTAAGTTTCTCCTTAATTAAGGATTTAAAAATAATTTTGGTTTGTTTCGTTATATGATCATGTTCTTGTTGATTATTAAAGGAGCATTTCAGATATATTTTTTTATTTGTTATTTTGTAACAAAGGTTGATGTGTAGAACCACAAAATTTCTGATTGAAAACCATGAAACAGACGGTTGAAAACGATAATATAGCGGTAAACGTTTGAAAATCATTAGGAAATAAACGAAAGAACAAACAATGTCAAGATTTTGTCTATTTCTTTAACTCAATAAATTGGATGTAATATGTGACAGTTATGTACGATTTTTGAATTACATGATACAAATGCGTTGAAACTATTTTGAAATATCCTAAACAGAATCTGCGAACTTATATCTACGATATACTCTTGAGATTTAATTACGTTGAAAAGGACTAAAGAGTTTGAAAGTTTTATTTACGCCAGAACGTACATATAAAAAGAGAAGTAAATATCTATTTATATAAGAAGATATATTTGATCTCCAAGATAAGTATAAACAAAAAGAGAAAAGTAATATTTGTGAATCTTCTTTTTTTTTTTTCAAGTAGAGGGTAACAAAAAATTTCCGATATTATCTGAAAGTATTCCAAAATTATTTTGGCGCAATCTTAAAGATTTGGATTTATCAAGATATTGTAGACAAAAATTAATAAAATTTATCTACAATATTATGCAAAAGTTTGACATGAATTTGCTCCACAAATAACATTTTTGTGAGCCATGTGGCCATATTCATCAAGACCTAAGACCAAGTCAGGCTCGGCATTGGCGGGTGTGCATGTGAGGTTTGCCTATATCCCTCTCCCTCATTTTCCATAGTGTCTCCGCAAGATTTCAAAAATTTTAATAGAATATCATATATACTTTTTACTCTTCGCCATGGTTTAATAAGAAATTTTTCATTAGAGCCCAAAAAGACATATTTTCGCATTTGTCTTTACAATTAATCCAACATTTACTCAGTACAATGGACTTGTAAAATTCGGCTCCAACAATCCTCCACATGAATAGAAATTACTCTAAACACTTGCAAACTAGATAGACTATGCAAGCTTGACAGACAAGGCTTAACAATAGAATATACAGACCGGCTCTTTGAGAGTATACTCGAATACTAGCTGTTGTATGAGGTAATATCATAGTTCAGCCATGAACCAATCATTGTTAATATCCCTTGAGTTTTGCTTAGTCAATAGGTGAATATGATGTCGCGAACACCCATATTTTTATGAAATCGAGACAACATGTATAACCCAGTTTCATTTTCTCAGAATTAATTATGTTCTCTATTAAGTTCATTTTAATCATGAACTAATCTGGTTTATCATGTATACTTGGAGAGCATAGCCTGGACTTCATGTCTCATTTACACTCACTAAGTGCAGTTGTCATATAAACAGAAAGTATTTTGTAATACTTCACATACCTATATATGAAGGGTATGGTCTTATCTCATTAAGCATTCATTTTTTACATGAACCATTGTTGACATCGTGAGATGTGAGTAATTCTCAGTACTTTTATTAGATTATGCTTGATTTAGTTGTCCCTTTGAACTGGCATCTTAGGATCTCAAATCACGTTGGTGGAGTTTCCATCAAACATTCTCTTTAGTCAAAAGCAATAAAATCATTTTTGATGATTTCAATACTTGATGTCTTAGTAAACCTTTCGTAAATGGGTCTGCATGGGTCTTTTTTTTTTTTTTGAGAAACTCAATAGATGTCTCACAAATGATGATGCTCTAAGATGGACAGTGTTAAAGGTGATAAATACTATCTTTTTTTTTCTTTTTTTGAAAATACAATTCTATTAATAAGCAATGGTGAAAAAGTCATAAGCAATGCCCTTCCGAAAACTGGATTGAGAAATAGAATTACAAAATGAGAGAAATTTGTTCAGCTATATCTACACACGAATTTGCCTCTCCAAAACTTAACTATCCAAGCACTACAAGAAAACAGCGGTATTCTGACGGACATTCCGACGGAAAATGAAATCCTCGGAATATCCCGAGGATTTTCCGAGGATATTCCCACGAAACACAAAATTTGGTTTCCTCGGAATTTTCTCGGAATATACTGACGGAATTCCGAGGAAATATCAATCCGTCGGAATATTCTTATGGAATACCGAGGAGAAATGTATTCCTCGGAAAAAAACAATGAATCCCGAGGATATATTATAGCCGTTGGAGAGCCGTTGGGGGATTTTAAAAATTCCGAGGAAATTCCGACGAACTAGCCGTTGGCGTCGGAATTCCGTCGGAATTTCCTCGGTCTGTCGGCAGGATTTCAACTATAAATACAAGCACCCCTCTTTGTCTTCATTCACTACATATCTTCATCCTCCCTCTTACTCTCTTTACACACGAATTTGATTCATAAAAAACATGTCTTCTTCAAATTATTTTCGTTCTTGGATCGATCGACCTCATTTGGATCCGAACACGAGATTGCTTACGGAAGAATACCAACGAGGTATAACCGAATTCATGGGGTTAGTTCACCGACAACCGGAAGCAAAAACATGTATGTTAAGATGTCCTTGCTCTAATTGTAAAAATAGAAAGGTTATTAAAGAGTGGGATGTTTGGACTCATCTATATTTGAGTGGGTTTACACGAAGTTACAAAATTTGGTATCATCATGGGGAAACTAGTTATGAACATGGTAGTACTAGCGAACCTCAGCCAGCGGGTAGATTAGAAGAACCAATTAGAACGTATGTAGATTATGGTGTAGGTACTGAGCAGATGTTAAATGATCATTTTAGAGGGGAAGATTTACCCAATGCACAAGCTAGGAGATTTTATGATATGTTGGATGCTGGAAAGCAACCATTGTACGAATGTTGCAGAGATGGTCATTCAGCTTTATCATCTGCTACAAGATTGATGGGCATTAAAACAGATTATAATTTGGCTGAAGACTGTGTGGATGCGATTGCTGATTTTGTAAAAGGTATTCTACCCGAGGATAATGTAGCTCCTAGTTCATACTACGAGGTTCAGAAACTCGTAGCTGGTCTTGGTTTATCGTATCAGGTAATAGATGTATGCAGCGACAACTGCATGATTTATTGGAGGGCGGATGAACAACGGGTTACATGCAAATTTTGTGGGAAGCCTCGTTATAAAGATACGAGTGGAAGAGTTCCAGTGCCATATAAAAGGATGTGGTATTTGCCTTTGACGGAAAGGTTGCAGAGGTTGTATATGTTTGAACGCACATCGCAACCAATGAGATGGCATGCAGAGCACTCAACAGATGGTGAGATCAGACATCCTTCGGATGCAAAAGCGTGGAAGCATTTCCAATCAAAGTATCCCGACTTTGCGCATGAGAGAAGAAATGTCTACCTTGGATTATGTACTGATGGTTTCAGCCCGTTTGGCAAGAGTGGAAGACAGTATTCTCTATGGCCAGCCATTCTTACACCATACAACCTACCCCCAAACTTGTGCTCGCGACGAGAGTTTTTGTTTCTCTCGATTCTCGTTCCCGAACCAGAGCATCCTAAGAGATCGCTTGATGTGTTTCTTCAGCCACTAATATATGAGTTGCAATAACTATGGGCTCAAGGTGCTGAAACATACGATGTTTTGTGTAAAGAAAACTTTCAAATGCGGGCAGTACTAATGTGGACGATAAGTGATTTTCCAGCATATGGTATGTTATCTGGATAGACAACGCATGGAAGGCTATCATGTCCATATTGTCAAGATAACACTGATGCTTTCCAACTAAAACACGGAAGGAAAACGTGTTGGTTTGACTGTCACAGGAGATTCCTACCACCTGATCATCCATATTGTAGGAGTAGGAATTTGTTTACGAAGAACAAGAGGGTGTTTGACAGTCCACCTCCGGAAATTTGTGGGAAAGATTTGAAGACACAACTAAGAGATTTTGGTGCAGAAAGGACGCCAGACGTCGGTGGACATGAGTGTTTTCCGGTAGATACTATTGGAGACCTACATAACTGGCACAAAAAAAATATTTTCTGGGATCTGCCATACTGGGAGGATCATCTGCTAAGGCATAATTTAGATGTCATGCATATTGATAAGAACTTTTTTGACAATCTCATGAACACGATCCTTAATGTTCAAGGTAAAACAAAGGATAATTTGAAGTCAAGACTGGATTTAGTCGATATATGTGCTCGTTCAGAACTTCATGTTGATGAGAATGGTAGGGCTTCTTTTCCCATATACCGACTTGATACAGAGGGAAAAGATGCGTTCTTTGATTGGATTTCAAACGATGTGGAATTTCCAGACGGTTACGCATCTAATTTGCGTAACTGTATCGACAGAAAGGAAGGAAAGTTTACTGGCTTGAAAAGCCACGATTGCCATGTAATGATGCAGCGCCTCCTTCCGTTTGCCTTCAAGGAACTATTACCACGAAATGTTCATGAAGCAATTGCAGGGATAAGTGGTTTCTTCCGCGATTTATGCACGAGATCAGTGACTCTTGAAGGTATTGAAAATTTGAAGACTAACATAGCCGTGATTCAGTGCAACCTTGAGAAGATATTTCCTCCCTCATTTTTTGATGTTATGGAGCATCTTGTTATTCACCTGGCAAGAGAATTGGAACTTGGTGGTCCTGTGCAGTATAGATGGATGTATCTGTATGAGCGGTATATGTTCCATTTGAAGAAGATGGTGAAAAATTTAAGTAGGGTGGAAGGTTCTATAGTCGCACAGATGATCAATGAAGAAACTTCAAACTTTGCCGAGTACTACTTTCCAGCAGAAGTTCAGACCAAAAACAGAAGACCTGCTCGGCATGATGATAGAGGCGAATGGGCAACATATCATGTTACGGTTCCAGACATTTTCACAGACGTTGGACGACTAAGCGGAAAACCGAAGGACCGTCGACTTACTGAGCATGAGCGCAGTAATTTGCAAACATATTTGCTCACCAACTGCGAAGATGCTCTTCAATATGAGAGGTAAATAAATTAGCTTACAAATTTTTATTTTAATAAGTTGAAATTTAAATCTTAATTAATTACATTATTGTCATCATATGTACAGGATTTTGATGGCAGAAAAGCGGTTCGAATATAGATACGCCACAGAGGACAAACTAAAAGAAATGAAGCAGATAGAATTTGCTGGATGGATGTTTAGTTATGTGAGTGCTTTAAACAAATTAAATATCATTTATCACATATTTATACTAATTCACATTTATTGATATAACATATATATGTGCTATTAATAGGTGTTTGTTGGTTTGGCCAGAGGTGAAACATTTGACGATTGGATACGCGAGATGGTCGTTGGACCAAACTTTGTTGTGAAGTCATATCCGAGATTTTTTACTCGAGGATATGCATTCACAACTCAGAAGAAGAGACGTTCGAGTACGACTTATGATGTTGGCGTTTGTTCGGCATCAGGAGATGATGTATACTACGGACACATACATGAGATTTTGGAAATCAAGTATTTGGGCATGGTTGGATTGCGCTGTATTGTTTTCTATTGTGATTGGCACGACAACACTCTAGATCGAGGTGTGAGAACTAATGCATTTGGTGTTACATCAGTAAATTCGAGGCGAAAGCTGCAATATTATGATCCTTTCATTCTTGCTTCTCAGGCCGATCAGGTAATTAAATGTTAATTATTCAGAATGATTCATCATCATGTGTATTAATTTATAATCTTACTAATAATTTTTTAAATGTTACAGGTTTGTTATATCAAGTACCCCCGGGTAAGGAACAGAGATGATCCATGTGTTACTGTTACAAGACTCAACCTGAGAGGCCGAGTTCAGGGAAGTTCTGGGTTGGAAGACCCACTACAACCAAGCACATCCGGCAACTTAACTGCAGCAGAAGATTTAGCTAGAGTTGGCCTTGTAGTCGATTTAACCGACTTCGGAGAGGAAGCCGTCGTTCACGTAGAGGATGAACCAGTGATTGGAGAATTTCACCAAGATCCAAATTCAGATTCATTTGATGATAATGATTCGGAAACAGACTAGCATCAACTTTTTTTTTTTAATAGAAATACCGAGGAAATTCCGAGGGAAGATAGGTTTTCCTCGGAATTTCCTCGGAATATTCCGACGGAATTCCGAGGAAGATAAGGGTTTTCTCGGAATTTCCTCGGAATATTCTGAAGAAATTCTGAGGAACTAGGGGTTTTTAACCGAAAAAACGTTTTGCGGATTGAATAACACGTATATAACCTTCATTAAGTGTCTTAACCAGATTATGAAGTCAAACTTTGGTGTTTTACCCAATAACAAACACTTTTACGATTGCATGAACGAAAACCACACAACATAAGAGAAGCACTTATACACTTTAATAAACGGTAAAAGGAATACTTACAATTATTTTTGAAATTTTGTTATTTCATGGTTTATGATCATCTATACAAAGAATCCTCAATGGTATGCATTACAATTGTATAAGAAATGAAATACGGCAAAAAAAATCGATGTTTTGAAACCCCAAACCGTTTTTCCTCGGAATTTCCTCGGTAATTACCGAGGGTATTCCGAGGAAACATGGTTCCTCGGAATATTTTCATTTAACCGGGTAAACCAAGCCGCCAAATAATTCGCGAAAATTGAATTAATGATTTCCGAGGAAATTCCGACGGAAGTATTTAATTATTCCGAGGAAATTCCTACGGACATTTTCCGCCGGACGCCTCATTTTATTAGGTCGAACCAGATCTTCTTCCCCATTTCTCTCTTCCTCTCCGCCGAAGCTCTCTTCCTCTCCGCCGTTTCCTCCCTTCTCTCTCCACGATTTCCGGCGAATCCGCCCTAATCCTTCTCAATTTCAGTCACTGCATCATGTATGAACCCTATCTCACTCTCTTAGGTTAGATTTGTTAGGTTTTTAAGTAGATTTGATGATTTTGGAATGATATTTATAGATTTTTGTTAGGGTGAATGGTAGGATTGTGTAAAATCGAGTTTGATTATGGTATTCACTTGATCTGGAATTTTTTTAATAGTTTTTATTAATTTTATGGTTATAAACTATTATTTGGGATTTAAAAATATATATATATATATATATATATATAATTTTTATATTTATTAAACATTTTTAATATTATTAAAACTATTTTTTGTAATTATTAAATTATTTATTTTTTATTTATTAAAACTATTTTTTGTTTATTAGAACTATTTTTATATATTTATTAAAAAATTTTAATATCTATAAAACTTTTTTTGTGATTAAAAACTATTACTTGGGATTTTTGTTTTAAAAAAAAATATATATATATATATATATATATAATATAAATTTCTATATTTATTAAACATTTTTAATATTATTAAAACTATTTTTCGTAATTATTAAACTATTTTTTATTTATTAAAACTATTTTTGTTTATTAGAACTATTTTATATATTTATCAAACATTTTTAATATCTATAAAACATTTTTTGTGATTAAAAACTATTATTTGGGATTTAAAAAAAAAATATATATATATAATATAAATTTCTATATTTATTAAATTTTTTTAATATTATTAAAACTATTTTTTGTAATTATTAAGCTATTTTTTATTTATTAAAACTATTTTTTGTTTATTAGAACTAATTTTTAAATATGTTTTTTTTAATTTACAGGTCTAATGATGATCAGACCCGGCCTCGACAGCGTCGTGGTCGTGGTGGTACGGGGAGCCAGTCTCGGGATTCCAGCCAGATTCAGGATTCCGCTTCGCCCCACAGCTCCTACCATACATCTCCCTCTACTTCACCCGCTCCTGCTCCTCTCGCTCCCGCTGCTGCACCCGCTCATGCTCCTCCGGGTCCTCCGGGAGTGATGAGTGTTGCGGAGTTGGTTCGACAGCCCGGTCGTGACCATCTTCCCTATCTCACTCCGTGTCCACATGGACGGGATCAAACATGGTAATTAACATATTTTTTTTCATTAAAATTTGATTCATTATTATTAATTTGTTCTTTTTATTAGGTTCAACCGATCCAGGAACAGGATCAACGCATGGATCAACCGTATGATGTACTCGGTCCTCGACAAGGAACATCCGACTTTCACTGACTTCCCTACCGACAAGCAGCATCTGTGGTTTCGTCAGTTTGCGGTAAGTATTCTAATTTTTTACTTATATTTTTAATCTTTAATATAAATTTTCTACTAATTGTGTTTTTTTTTCAGCAAGAATTCAACTGGAATTTCGATGATACGCTCTTTATCTATCACCACTTCGTCCATAACGTTATGGACAAATATGGGAAGCAGATCCGCGAGTGGAAGAAGAAGTGGGAAATCAACAAGGTTGTTTTTAATTTATTAAACCTTTTTTTTATTTATTAAACTATTTTTTTTTTATTAAAAAGTCTCAAAGTCGATGAACAACACGGTCTGGACGGAGTTGTGTGTGCATTGGGATAAGGAAGAGACGAAAGAAACTTCTTCCACCAACTCCACCAACCGCATGAGCGACCGTAAAGGGAAGAGCGTCTTCAAGCATAACTTGGGTGCTCAATCTATTGCCACTCTGGGGGATCGCATGGTAAGTTCAGCCGCTTTTTCTTCAATTATTTAAGTTTTGAAATTTTATTTTTTGTGCATTTCTTCTAATTTCTAATGTTTGTTTAATTTATGTTT
The DNA here is from genome assembly GCF_020379485.1 of Brassica napus. Taxonomy (NCBI): domain Eukaryota; kingdom Viridiplantae; phylum Streptophyta; class Magnoliopsida; order Brassicales; family Brassicaceae; genus Brassica; species Brassica napus. The sequence continues at coordinate 32,004,541 of NC_063450.1, read as the reverse complement.
TTTTCAAGGCGGAAAAAAATGATAGCGAGCCGGTTGATGATCTCGCCCTAATGAAGAGGGCGTATACCAACAAGAAGACCAGCCATATTGATGATGGTCTTGTGAGGGAAGTGGCCACCCTGGTCCAAACTCTGGTGCAAGACGAAGTGTCTCAGCTTCAAACCGACGATGACGATTCGACGGCTTCGACCAACTTGTCCCGGTTTCGAATCAACGAAATCGTTGAATCGGTAAATTCTTTTTTTTAAAGTTCAATTCATTTATTTCTTGATTTTTATTTTATCATCTTTTTATACTATTTAAATTTGGCTATTTTCTATTTCAGTTGGTTCCAAAGAAGTAGGGACGTTTGGTCGGTTTGGGTCGTCGCCCCCGGTCGGTTCCTCCTTCTTCTGCACCACCGCCCTTTGTTGACCCAGAAGTACTTACGGCTCAGTTGAAGGACAAAGATGATCGCATATCTTTGTTGGAGACCCAGATGGCGGCTCAACAGTCGGGCTATGAGGCACAGAAGAGGCTGAACCAGCAAATGATGGAGATGATGCAGAGGATGTACCAGAACGAGGTGTTCCCGAACGTGCAAGACCCGTAGTTTTTTTTTTTTCAAAAACTCGGAATGTTTTATTTTTATTTGTACAACTTTGAATATTATCTAATATGTTTTCAATTTTAATTTTAATTTTATATTTTCGAATTTAAATTTCAAAAATTTTATTTTCTTAAATTTTTTTTTTTTTTGAAATTCCGAGGAAATGAACCCTCGGAAATTTCCGACGAACATTTCCTCGGAATAAGTCGTCGGAATATACCGAGGGACTCCTTCCTCGGAATTTTCCGAGGGCTCCGTTCCTCGGCAATTCCCGATGAAAATTCCGAGGAACATTTCGTCTGAACTTCCGAGGATTAGACCATCGGAAAATCGATCGAAATATCCCGAGGAAGTTCTCCCTCGGTATATTCCGAGGACCTTTCCGACGAACTGGTGGTCCTCGGAGTTTTCTCGGAAATTCATTTCCTCGAAATTCCGTCGGAAATTTCCGAGGGATTTCCGAGGAAAAATGAATTTCCGAAGAGTTATTTCCGAGGACTTGTTTCGTCTGTATGTCGTCGGAATAACGTTATTCCGACGACATACCGACGATTTTTTTCCTCGGTATGTCGCTGTTTTCTTGTAGCGAAGTTAGAAAGACTATGAAACTATATATTTATTAAGTAGTTTCTTATTACCTTTGATTACGAGGACAGAAAATGGATACTTCACATTGCCGTTATCGAGGCTTCATCTTGCTTCTAGTTTTATTTTATTCACATGTATTTGATTTAGCTTCAAATATAGGTATTTCTGGTGATGTAAGAGGCATCAAAACCGACAATAATTGCAAACATTTTCTCTCTAATTACAGTCAACATGGCAAGGAATATATTGTGTGTGGTGAGCAAGTGTGGAAGTAACTTCAGTATTGGAATTTACATGTCGTAAATCAGCTAAACAAATTGCAAAGATCAATTTCGCCGATTATGGAAATCCTATTGGTGAGTGTGAAGACTTTAGACGCGACAAGGCGCAGGCGCACCAGCTACCTTGAGTCTCGTCAAACATGTTAGCAAAATTAACGAACATTAAAAATGTGTTGTGGATTAGTGAACAATAAATATCTAAATGAGTCTTATTGTTTTTTCTTTATAATGAATCTTTTGTGAAGTTTTATTTGTGCACATTGCCAGTTTAGTCTCAATCGGTGCTTAAAGCGTATCGGAAAAATAATGCCTCTTAATGTAATTAATTTTAAATTATATTTTAAAATATAATTATAATTTACTTTTGTCAAAATATAAAATTAAGAAAACTTCTTTACTTTTCCTTGCAAAACCGTTAATCAAATTTTCGTTCTAAAGAACCGTTGATCAACTTGGAACAACCAAATGTTTTATACATTTTGCTCAATTAATATTATCGACAGCCCATTTATTTTCATGAAATATAATCAAACGAAAATAGTTTTTTAGCTTCAGTTTTAAAAATCTTGAAAATAAAACAAATATTGTTACTAATGTGTGATAAATAAGTGTTTGGATAACAACCATCTATTTTTTAGAAATTATAACATCTCAACCTTTTTTATTATTCTTTTTTTAAAATATTACTCATATACTAAAATTCCATAAATGTGTAAATATATGTTTCTAGGTATAGTGAAGAATAACTATAATTTACTCAAATCAGACTAATATTAAATTCAATTTATAAAATTTTATTGAATTATTTTGAGAGCATTATCTAATTTATAATAATTTATGTTTATTTACATTTCTAAATTTCTAAAAGAGATTAGAACAATTACCAAAAAAACAGTACACATAAAACTTATATGGCATTGGGAATGCATCAATTCCTCAGTCAAACAAATATTTCGGTAGGGCAAATTTGTTTTGTTAGAAGTAAATAATTAGGTTTTTATGTAATATTTTTATAATTGTATTTTATATATATAATCAAAAGAAACTGTTTCTATTATCTCAGAAAGAAATCGTATCATTATCAAAGTACCATCACATTTGTTATTATTGTAAAAAGGAAGATGTAAGGGAAAAACGAAAGCTGGATTTGAAGCCTTGAACTGAAGAACAATAGAGTTCTTAGAACATGATTAATCCGAGGTTCTTATGATGGAGTTCTTAGCGGAAGTTAGGAAACTGTTTCTTAACTTTTAACTAAAAAAGTTAAGAACCGGTTCTTATATAAGTACTTTAAGAAACCAGTTCTTAGTCTTTTAATTGTTTCTTAACTTCCAATAAGAACTCCACTCTAAGAACTCCGGGTTAATCATGGTCTTAATCATTCAATAAGAAGGGCTATTGGTTGTTTGGCACCTTTCAATTTTAATAAACGCTGGCGCCAAAACTCGATGCTTTATAAGGCAGGTTTTGTAATTGTATAGAATTGTCTTGGATAAACAAGTGTGCAGTTTCTCTCAACTATAAAGGCTCGCCGCATTTATCATTGATGATGTAAAGGTTTCTCTTAGCAAGAGTTCTCTGAGAATTTAGATCTTCTAACCAAACCATTTGAAGCATTGTTCTCTCAAAAGGATAAAAGTACTAAAGACAATAGTAGAACAGCAGAACACCAAGTAATGATGTCAGAATTAGATTTTTTGGAATGTTGGAGATGGATTTCATCCCTTGACAGGGTCCATCAAGTAATCGAGCTCGGCCTACTTTAATCCAAAAGGTGGTCTAAAGTTATGCAGACTTGGAGAAAATGAAAGAAGATTGGCTATATAAAGAGAGGCTGAAGACTAAGAAAAGGCATTCACAAACTTATAGATTTTTCGGCACAAGATTAGAGTTTCGTCTATTTACTCTGTTTTTGCCGGAAACCCATGTTTTCATAAGATCTTTGCTTAAACTATTTGTATTCGTCTTTCGATCTATTCAACAAACGTCTTTTGGATAACTCACCATTGAATTTGTCCTTGCATCAAGTACGTGCCAAATTCTGATTAAACATTGAATCTCTCATGTCTTTTAATTGTAAAAAAAAAAATCTCCGTTTCTGAGTATAAATTGGGTATGTGTGACATGAGCTCGAAGGGGTTATGTGTTGTGTTGGTTAGAGACTTGGAATCTTGTGGTGCATGTCAACGGTCGGAGATTTATGACACTTGTAGTACAGATTTGGTTCAGAGTTGATAAACTAACAATCCTACTCATTTATACATATAACAATATTAGTTTAGAATTCTAATTGAAAGTATTTTCGTTAACAAAAAATATTTCAAGGGGGATGGCAAGATATTGCATAGTTTAAGAAAGCTCAACTTTTGGAGGTTTGGATGATCCTCCTTTCACAACTTTACAGTCAACACCCCCTTCCTGAATCTCAGTTTTCCACATCGATGTCTCATGGATTGATAACGGTATAGTTAGTGATTTAGGGTAGAATTTTAAAAATCATATAAGTGCTCAAACATTCGGACTCCGAGACTGTAGCAGAAGTGTCTATGGGTCCTATATGCTGAGATGTAATGTTTGCTCTAAAGTCTAAACAGCATCCTGTTTAAGAGATATGCAAATCTCTTATTATCCGGTGCTGAGTAAAATTTAATGGATATAATTCTCCATGATAGCTAGAACTAGAAGTAATTTATTTTTTCATATAGATCAGATTAGATATGGCCAGATAGACACTTTATCCTCGAAACAATTTTTTGTCTGGACAAAATTTGGTTAACTGACAAAAAAATATATTCAACTTTTAAATGTATTGGTTCGGTTTGGTTCGATTTGATAAATACTAAAACCGATTTTATTGCGGGTTTGGTGTTTTTCAGTGTAGCTTCTAGGATGAGCGTGACTGGGTCAATAAAAGTTAAATCAATTCGTATGCCACACACACGAAACTGAAGGAGATAAGAGCGGCAAAACCCACCGAGTCGTCGTGACTCGGTGAGACAAGAAAAATGGTAGTTGCAGCAGCAGCAGCATCCACTCCATTTTCACTCTCTTCCGCCGTTTTCACGCGCCGCCGTAGCTTCAGAGTAAGCGCCACTCTTTCTCGGGAGCCCTCTCCTCTTCTCCGAGCTGCTCAGCACACCGTAAGTGTTATTAAAATTCACAAAACAAAAGAAAGATCCAAACTTGAATACAAAGTTTGTTTCAGGTGGATAGTTACGTGGAGAGTGGGATGGTTGTTGGTTTAGGATCTGGAGAAGCTTCAGACTTGGCTATACGTTATTTGGGTCACCAACTTCGTTCTGGTTCTATTCAAGGTGTTGTTGGTGTACCAATGTGAGAGTCCTTTTGCTTTTTACTTTAATCCAACAAAGAATCAATCTTTTTTTTTTGGTATTGTTGAATCTCTATAATTCTTGTTCAGGTCTGCTCGAAGTGCGAGCGAAGCAGCAAAGTATGGAGTCCCCTTGAAACATTTCCGGGATGATTTTCAGGTAGCTCTGCATCCGTGCTTTGTCTAAACATCTATCTTTCAGCTTGGGATGTAATGTTTGCAGTGTGACTCTTCATCTATGTAGATTGATTTTGCATTCCATGATGCTGATGCTGTAGAAGAGGGTACTCTTGTCTCAGTTATAGGAAGACGTACAAGTACAACACAGGAAGATGACTATATTCTGCTACAAAAGGCGAGTGAGTTTTTTTCTAAAAGTTGCAGTCTTTTTGGAACAAACTCATTGTGTAGCTTTTGGCTTATAAAGAGAGATTCACAATGCAGTCTATTGTGAAAGCAGCTGATGAGGCAGTCTTCCTGATAAAGGATGAGCAATACAAGTCTGGACTTGAAGGATCTATCCCTGTCTTAGTTCAATCTGTAAGAAAACTTCTTTTTGAAAAATTCTTTTTTTTTTTTTTAATCCGGAATTGATTGCTTGAAGTTTCGTTTGCAGCTAAATTGGTTAGCTGTAGCTGAGGAGATAGATGACTTGTACTTAGGAGATGCAGAGGTCTGAGTCTGGTTCTTTTGCAAATATTTTCTCAGGGTTTCGGTTCTATTGATCCTCACTTGTTTAGTTGTATTTTGGTTTGTGCATATGTGGAAAAGGTGTGGAGAAGAGCTTCTGTGGGAGATGCAGGCCCTCTTGGAGGAGACTTTCCTATTGTCACCAGTGATGGTCACAACATTCTTGATGTTATCTTCACAACTCCTATTCCAAGCCTCGGTAATAGCTTTGGAACTTTACAATGTTCTCTATTGCTGTTTGATATGGGTTGATTAATGCGAGATTATGCAGCTAACGTGGCTAAAAGCCTGGACAATATTGATGGGGTGGTGGACCATGGACTTGTTATGAAAAACAGGTTAGTTTCACCAAAAGAATCAAATCCACCTCTATGTTGGTGTATATAATCCGTCCTCCCTTTTGGCATTACAGATGCACGGTGGTGATCGCGGGAGAGACAGAAGTAAGAACTGTTACCTTGCAGACTAGTGCAGTGGAAGGTGGTGTATGAAACCATTGGGAGACTTTGTAGAAGTTGTTGATTCCATAGGACAATGAGAGGGTGGACTAAACCAGCTATTAAGATGCCATTCAAAACCACTGAGGAAACTGTTCTACACATTGTACACTCTGTTAATAGAGCAATAATACAATTTTTATAACTGTACTATTATAATATCAGTAGCTTCATTTTAGAGAAATCACCAGCATAAACCTGGGAGATTCTTAGAGCTCTAGTGACAAAATAAGGTTCAAGCAATTTTATAACTGACCAAAGAGTTCATAAAAGAAAACAATCACTATAACATGGAACCTTCTTTATACTGGCATGAGTAAACAATCTCGATTCGATTAAATATTCGTCCGAACGATGTCGTCGATGTGTATGGTATTTTACCATATCAGGGTTCGCTACAAAAGGCTCTTGAAGGAAGAAACAGCAGAAGCTAGTTTAGTGGCTTTAGTTGCAAAGTGAGCCTCTCTCTACACTTGTAAGGTGTTGAATTATACAACTTAAATTGATATTTAATATACTGTTATAGTATATCTTGAGATAAGGTAAGAAAGGTTCCAAGAAAAATCAATGAATGGTGGAGCCTACAATACATTAAGGGGGGGGGGGGGGGGGGGGGGGCAATGAAGTTTCCATGAAATTTCTACGAAGCCTCTCCTCTCTTGGGAGTATCAACACGTAGAAAGCTTCTTTGTTAAGTCTTCCCCTCCACATATCTCTTTATAAAGCGTTGTGATCTTGTTCATCTTTCCATCAAACTAAGCCGGTTGCTCCTACAAAGAGCTTATTCACTCTTTTGGATACAACTTGTTTGGTGGTTTATGGAAAATTTAGATTCCATAAGAACAACAAAAATTAAAATCTTCTTCTGTATTTTCTTCTTCATGACTTCCTTCTTCTTTGTCTCACAACTGTCTCCATCCTGTCTTCACGAGCTTCCTCTAGAAGATGTGCGCAGAGTCTTTCTAAGTCACACTCATAAAGAGTTCAAAGAAAAGGAATCACACTTTCATTGATAATGAAATCAATAGAGAATGCTACTGAGCTCCTACAGGCGATTAGAAAATCTAATATGGCGATAGTCTTGCTCTCTATGAAGTGTCTATGAGAACAAGATTATCGCGATCTTAGATCCTCTAATTGCTTGTAAGAGCTGATCACCAATGGATCATTCGCTATTGATCTCTTCATCAATGAAAGGTATGATTCCCTTTCTTTGAAATTCCTTTTGAATGTGACTGAGAAAGCTTCTATGTACATCTTCTCCGCGGAAGCTCATGAAAACAAGGTAGAACCAATTGTGGACAAAGAAGGAAGACATGAAAAAGATAGAGAAGAAGATCAACTTTTTTATCCATCTGATGTAAGGAAACAAAGGGAGTGGGGAGGGAATTTTGGGAAGGCCTTACAAAGTCAATAGCTACACATGACCACACTAAACAAACAAGTGAGTTTTCTTAGTTGTATAGATCCACGAACGGACTCGGCGTTCCACGCCTATCTTCCACAGTTCCACTAGTAAGTACATAACCAGGCACAATATATTTTCTCCACATAAGCTATAGAAGCCTTCGAAACAATATGTAAATTCATGAAATGAAAATATAAAACAATAACAAACTAAGGTATTGTTATTTCCTCTGTTTTAAGAAGAAGCATATCCATGAGGATGAATCTTTTGCCACCTCCAAGCAACTTGAAGACTATCCTGAAGATTAGTGAATCGAGCAGTCCAATTCAAATCTCTCAAAATCTTTGTTGGATCACTATAAACCTCTGCGTAATCTCCTGGCCGTCGGGGCAGTAAATCTACTTTAATCTCAACTCCTGTCGCCTTCTTACACGCCTCCACAAATTCCTTAACTGATCTTCCTGTTTAGCCAAACAAACAAACAAACTGTAACTACTATCTCGTGTAATGAAACCAATTTATGGTAATGATAATGTTACCATAACTACATGAAAGGAGGCACTTAGAAATAGATATTTTTTGTTTTGTTTTACAATGATAATGTTAAAGTACCTTTTCCGGTTCCAACGTTGTAGATACCGACTTTATGAGGCTGAGCTTTCTCAAGAGCCTTTACGTGAGCATCCACGAGGTCAGTAACATCTATATAATCTCTAATGCAAGTCCCGTCTGATGTTTTGTAGTCTGTTCCTTTCACCTATCAAAACCATATCATGTAAAGGTTCTTGCAAAGAATAGATTATAAAACATTATGCATCTTGAAACCACATGTTGTTTCTTACTTGCAGTCCGGGAATGAAACCGCGAGCGGCATCAAAACAAGCACCGGAGATACGTCCCTGGTCACGAAGTTCGGGTCTTGGAGCTTCTCCTAATCTACCTCCTGGATCTGAACCAATCACATTGAAGTATCTGCAAGTTCAGAGATTCATAAACATTTGCATAATTGTTTCATTGATCATAGAGTAACAAAAAAAGGCTAAAGAATATGCTCAATGAACCTAACCTCAAGATCATAACAGCCATGTCAGAGTTCTTAGAGAAATCCAAGATCATGTCCTCTGCCATCTTTTTAGCTTTCCCGTAAGGATTAATCGGAACCTAAATCAAATATTTTCATTAGAAGAATGAGACAAATGAATTTGTAATGAATTAATGATCTTAATTTTACCTGCGGGGTATCTTCAGTAATCGGCATTTTTTCAGGCTCTCCATAAGTAGCACAAGTACTAGAATATATCAGTTTCTTCAATTTATGTCTAGCCATAGCTTCAAGAACTCCTAATGTGTTTGATGTAATGTTATGGTAATATCTACGACAATCAAAACAACAAACAATGAGACCAAAAATAAATAAATAAATAAATTCTGGCAGAAATGTTTAAAACTGCATTTAGAAGAATGAAGAATATACTTTAGAGGATAAAGAGTGCTTTCTCCAACATAAGCTACGGCAGCAAAATGCATCACAGCGTCAAAGGCATTCTCTGAGAATATTTTCTCCACCTGAATTGTAACGATCGGTTAAGAAAAAAAGAACCTAAACTTCTATGCTTCAAAGGCTAACAAACACCATACAGCTGCGGGATCTCCTAAATCAGCATAAATGAATTGGAGTCTTCCAGTTTGTGGGAACAGTCGCTGTAAAACCTTAACCGCACCAAGGTTCCCACGGGAAAGGTTGTCCTGTTGAGAGATCAAAGTTCAAGTGTCATCAAAAAGGACATTTAACTACTGTAAGAGAAAAGGACTTTTAGTTACCACAATGGTTACGCGGTATTTATCTTTAAGCAGCCTTAAAGCCGCATGTGAACCGATATAGCCAGCTCCACCAGTGACTAACACATGAGTCACTCCTTCCTCTCTTCGAGAGAACTGAAAGCAAAGGGAACGAAACCACATAAAACATTAACAAAATATAAAATGTTTTAAGGTTTTTGAGTATGAATTAATAGGAGATACCACGCTTGGGGATGTGAAACTTGAAGCTTTATTGATCACAATAAAGGCTAAGATTATAAGTGAAGCTAGTAAGAGAAGCTTTCCCATAAGATTGCTCTTTGTTTTGGATTCTATGTAATCCATATCTGCATTTTTTTAAAGAAAATGAGAATCCAAAACTTATCTTTCTCAGATAATATGATATGATCTCAAATAGTGTTGCGAGCAGTAATAATCTCTCTACCTCCTGGAGACAGAGGTTTTGAGTTTTTTCGTTGACTTCTGACTCCAGACAAACTCGTCATTGGAAGACTTCAAAATGTTCTGTTTCTCAAATAGAGACTTCAGAACAAACCCAATAAAATAAAACAAACACTCACAACAATCAGCAGTTAGCAACCATGGAGTTCATGTTGCTGGAGATTGCTGCAAAACAAAGGAACTAATAAAAATTGATTACAAACAAAAGCATGTCAAAGCTACCAAATTCTGTAAACATTTATTATATGCAAGAAAAAAAAAATATGTTGGAAGTAGAACCTGGAGCAGATGAAAAGGAGAAGAAAATTTTGAAATTTATGAAATTTTCATATGAAATGAATACAATAAGAATATTTGTTGTTATGTTCATCTGTATAACTTATATTCATTAAAAACAATATGAAAGTGCACAAAAAAGAATGAAATGAATACAATAAGAATATTGTTGTTAAGTACAAAAGGTTGCACAGAAAAAAGAGCAGAACAGAGTACACAACAAAGAGTCCAAAAATTGTAAGAACAAGTCATCAAAATTGACTAAAACTCCGATCATTTTCTGGAGAAATGTATTGTGATCTGGTTCCAATCTAGATAAACAGAGTGAAAGAGAAACCTGAGATAATCTTAATTCGTAATGTTAATTTCCCAGAGACAAATCAGATAATAAACATCTAATTTTTTTCAGAGAATATAAAGAGAGAAACAGAGATTTTTTCACCTAATAATTGTGAGAAGACGAGAAACAGAGGAATGCGTTTAAAGATGGTGAGAATGCAAAACGCTTGATGTTAATTAACGGAGTGTGAGAGAAACCCGTGAAGATACAAAACGTAAGAGTGAGAAAGAGAACCAGAGAGAGAAGAGAGTATGAGGATTGAAGAAGACAAAGAAGAAGGAAACGTGAATTGCAAAACGAGAGCACGACTACGACCTAGCCGCGACTCTCTTTCTTTATCACGTCGGTTATGTGTTTTTAGTATATATTAATATATTCGGTAAAAATATTTTGGTATTTTAGTCTATGGAAATCAGTTTTGATATTTATCTCCTTTTTAAACTTTTAGAAAAATTAAATATCTCCTTTTTATGGCTTTTAATATTTATCTCTTTATATAGGGCATTTGTTTACATCAAATTCATTGTACCAATACTCTGACAACATGGAAGGATTGAGTGGATTTTGAAATATTTTGGTTGACTTGAAAACATGACACTATTTGGATTTTTATTTCACAAATGCCAAAACAAAATTTTACCCGAAAAGCTCCTTGGATTTAAACTTGTAGAATCTACTTATTATTAATTTATTTTAAAAATAGAAACAATTATTAGGTACAATTAAGAAGAAAAACAATAGAAAACACTATAAGAAAGATAATCTTATGTTCTTTTTTTTTGAAAAAGATTTTACTATTTAAATGCAGGAGACCGAAAATGTTTTACAGAGTTTGAACTCAGTAGGCCAAGTGGTCTATCTAAAAGATACAAACTTGAATCAGTGATTAGTTGGATGGGTTTCAAGTAGAGAACCATTGGGTTTCAAGTAGAGAACCATAACTGAAGTAGAGAAGAGGAGAATTTTGGCCTGTCGATTCTTAGACTGGAGATCCTGTTTTTTTACCGTAAGCTTTATTTGAGCTACCAGGCCGTCAAATGAAGTGAAATGAGCATTGTGCAATCGATTGTTCCTCTCTGTCCAAAGCGTGTAAAGTGTCGCCTGCTAGCATATAAGTAGGAGAGTCTTTTGGACCTTATTTGAAGTATGGCTCTTAATTTGGGGAAGTATGGCAGTCCATTGACGAAATGATGCGAAATTACATTTTGATGCCATGATTTTCCAAACGTCCCAAGCAAAGTTACACTCAAAGAAACAATTGACACATCAGCCACATTACATAGGAGACAACACGGGTCAGTTTGTAGTCCCCAACTTAGGATTCTGTCACGAGTGGGGCATCTGTTCCTAACCATCAACCACACTAAGAACATATGTTTGGGTATACCACCTGAGAACCATACCTCTATGTGCCAGGGGACAGTAGGTGAGAGAGGACGGAGCAGATGGTAGAGGGCGCCTGTTCGAAATTTCGTCTGCCTTTGGTTCCCAGGCCACCATTCAAGTTTATCATTTGCATCATTAAGCGTGAGGGTAGAGATATATGAAATAACCTCTAGTTGCTGTCAGAGCGCGCATTTGGTAGGATCCAAGGACCATTCTCCCGGAGTTCAGCAAGAGTAGCTCTTGCATTGACAGGGAAACGCATCGCACTAGTAGTACCGAGATAGTCCGAGAGCTTTCCATAGGGGGACCAGTTTGATGACCAAAAGAAAGTGGGTTTTCCATTGTGAACACGCTTCCTAATCCAAGGAAAAATTATTTCCCTAGAATCAAGGAGCTTATTCACTAGCCATGAATGTTTCTGCCTCGTGTTGATCACCCAAAACATTTCAATATTCCCATCAAGAATTTCTTCTCTAAACCATGAAGACCAGACTCAGATTGAGTCTGTGGAAAAGAAAATCAACCATATCATTTTTAGAGCACACGCCAAGTTCCAGGATTTCAGGTTCCTCAGTCCCAAGTCTCCTTCTTCCTTCGAATGACAGCAAGATTCCCATGAGACCTTTGCAGAAGCAGCAGCGGAGATATCTCATTTCCAAAGAAATTTCGAGCAGAGAGAATCAATCTCATGAATAACACTCTTCGGGAGTATGAAGGAGCTAGTCCAGAAGTTGGTGATTCCGTTGATAACTGAGGTCACCAATTGCAGTATACCGACGTAAGTAAGTTTCTTTACAGTCCAAGAACGCAGTTTAGTTTTTATCGACTGGAGTAGAGGAGCACACTGAGGAAGTGATATCTTTTTTGTGTGCAGTGGGACACCCAGATACCGAATTGGAAGCACCCCAGAAGAGAGACCAGTGTGATCCTTCAAGTCCTGCACCTCTGCTTTAGACATTCCCGTCACAAAGAAAGAGGTTTTCTGCACACTAATAGCAAGTCCCGATCTCTGCTCAAAGTCCTTTAACACAGCTAGTATGGCCTGAACAGAAGAGAGAGAGAGCCGCCTGAGAAGATAAGCAGATCGTCAGCGAACGATAGGTGGGTGAGTTTCATTTTTCCACAGCGGGGGTGGTAGTGAAAGAGGCCCGAGGCCGAAGCTCTTTGAAGCGCCATGGAGAGACAGTTCATTACCAACACAAATAGGTAAGGGGATAGAGGATCCCCTTGCCTAAGGCCTCTCTTCCCTTTGAAGTACACGTAAGTAGAGCCATTAAATGCAATGGAGAAAGAGGGGGTGCATACACAAGCCTCCAACCAACGTATCAAAGGCTCCGGAATGTTGCAACTTCTCAGGCACACAAAAAGGAACTCCCATCTTACAGTATCGAAGGCTTTGGCGATATCAACTTTGATAGTTATTCTTTTTTCTCCTCCCTTCCCATGGTAGCCTTGGCCAATCTCTGAAGCCAACAAAGTGTTTTCGATCAGCAGCCTTCCCTGGACAAAAGCAGTCTGATTTGGCATGATGAAACCTGGGAGTATCAACTTCAATCTCTTCACAAACAGTCTAGATATGGTCTTGGAGGTTGTATTGCAACAAGAGATTGGCCTATAATCTACCATGAAAGTAGCTCCTGTTTTTTGGGACCAACATCAAGATAGTGACATTTGTAGACCGGGGTAAGAAGTAAGACATGAATTTTTTTGATATAGCCTGCAGAAACTCCGCACCAACAATCGGCCAGGCAGATTTGAAGAAAGCAGAGGTGAACCCATCTGGACCAGGAGACTTACTAGGATTTAGCTTCTTTAACGCATTTGAGATTTCTGCAAAGGTAGGAGCAGTGGACATCAACATACGGTGGTGATCTGAACAGGAGAGGGAGTGAAGACCTTGCAGCCATTGGTAGGACGCAGAAATAGGAGCCAGGGAGTCAAGCGCCAGAATAGCTTGGAAGTGAGAGATGGCCTCTAAGCTGATAAGGTCAGGGTCAGTGATGACAGAACCATCTGAGAGGGTGATTGACCTGATGGAATTTTGAGAAGCGCGGGCAGCTGCTACACTTTGATAGAATGGGGTGTTGTGATCTCCAAGTCTCAGCCTGTCCACCCTTGATTTCTGCTGAAAGAAAGACTCCTCAATCCCACACACGAAGAAATATTTTTCTTGGAGGTCTCTCTCCTCATTGAACATAATCGTTGAGGGGTTCGCCATTGCTTGTACCTGCACCAATTTCAGCAAACTATTAGCCCCACACACTCTTTTTTGGATATAAAAAAAACTCTCTTTATATAGTGTTTTGAGAGGACGCTTTATGTTTTTCAGTTTATAACCCATCGAAGAGAGATCCAATGCAGTTCTTACAGCAAGAGTCCACACTGCCTCAGTCAAAGAAGGAAATCAGGGTGTGTGGTTAGGTGGTTAAAGAATTTGAAAGGTTTAGTTCCAGAGGAGGGGAGGGGGCAGTCCAGGTTTACAACACAGGGAGAGTGATCAGAGAATTCATGGGGATGGAAGGTGGCAATGCTATTGGGGAACTGTCTGATCCAGTGTGAGTTCACCAGAGCTCTGTCAAGCTTCTTAGTGATAGGGTTTTCTGGTCTCTTGTTTGTCCAAGTGCGAGAGTTTCCTTGGAAATGGAGGTCCTCAACACCTAAGTCCAGGAAGAAATCTCTCACCTCCACCATATCAGCAGTTAGATGATTTACTGAAAGAGAGGAGTGCTCATCATGGTGAATTATTTGATTAAAATCTCCTCCAATTAACCAGCACTGATCCTCCAAGTAATAAGTTTGCTGAACTTCGAGCAAGTCATTCCAAAGATCCAGTCTCTCTTCTCTAGTGTTTAAAGCATAGATGGCTGAGAAGTAAAAAAAATTGTCCAGTCTGGAGGGTAACTTTGCAGGTGAGAGATTGACGAGTCTGGTGAATTTCTTGGACCGAGACAAAAGGATTCCAGATAATGATTACTCTACCATCCTCATCTGTGTTATGATTCGAAATGTAACTCCATCCAGGGTAAAAAAGAGATAGTAACTGATTCAAGTTTGGTTCCTTTATGTGGGTTTCCAAAAGAGCACCTATAAATGGCTGGTGAGAAGAAAGCCATTGAGCAAAAGGTCGGTGTTTTACCGAGTCATTTATACCTCGGACATTCCAAAAAATAGGTTTGTACACATTTAAAAAGATTTGGGAGACAGTCCTTGTGAAAGGAGAGCACCCGTGGCAGGGGAATCAGAGGCAGAGGGAAAAAAAGCGGGAGAAGGAGAAGCGGAGGGGGAAGTAAGGGAGTGGAAGGAAGGGGAGGAGTGGGATTGGGGAAGGAGAAGGAAGATCAATATCCATTTCTGCAGGAGGTGGGGATTGAATCTCCAACAGCACATAGTTTGAAGGTTGGGATCCTGAAGGAGGTTCAACAATACCTACATCATTTGAACTTTGAGTGGGCAAGCTTTGAGATTTATTTGATGCAGGAGGCTCTGATATAGGTTCACGTACAGTCACCACAACCACATCAGGGATGTTTCTAGAATCCTTGGTTCTGTCCTCTCTGTTCACAGGGAGCCATTGTCTTTTGATCTTAAGACAGTCTTTGAGGATGTGCCCCAACTCCTTACAATGAGAGCAAGTAGGTGTAAGCCACGTGTACTGTACTTCAACTCGGAAAACAGCACCACTCTGTCGGAAAAGTTCCAGCACCGTAGGAAAAGGCTTTGTGGCATCAGCTTCCACTTTCACATGAGCCACCGACAAGCTAGACAGGTTCTTCGTCCAATCGTCCATCTCCTTCGGATTACCAAGAGCATCAGCTATCCAACCTAGTCCTTCATTGGTCATTAAATCGAACGGGACCCCTATGAGATGAGCCCAAATTGTAATTGCTTCCAAAGAAGAAGTATCCGCCACTTCGCCATCAGGCCACTGAGCAACATGAAACATAGATGTGTCGACATACCAGATGCGCTTTTTTAGAACTTTTTCTCTGATGTAATCACTTGGTATGCGAACAATCACCGACCTAGCAGGTTGATTCATGTTGATTTCCAGTTTATTTCCTTTTCCCCACAAATAGTTGAGGACATTCTGAATAGTCTTGAATGCGGGTATTTGATATCTAGTGATTTTGTTAAGTTTTAGATTCATAATTTAGCTTATTATGATCATTTTAGATTGTATTTAGGTGTCTACATTGCATACATTTGTTCATTTATGTGCATTAGGGTTTGGAGTGCTCAATTGGAAGTTTTTGGCGACATTGGAGGGTTATTTCTGCAAATTGGAAAGTCTTGGGCTAGTTTGTAAAGAACCAGAAGTCCGGGACCTGTTTTGCAAATAAGCAAGAGCTCACCATTGGAGCTCACGAGCTTTCTCCTCGCTGATCCGGAGCTTGATGGCACGGCGAGGTTGATTCCGACGATGAGCACGGCCACGGCGGTGGAGCTGGGCATGGCGAGGGGACGAGCTGTCACAAAAAGAAGCCCGTGGTGGATGGCTTCAACTAAATCTCGTGTTTGACGAGCCGCGACGGAGCGAGATTGGGACACGGCCACGGTTCTGGTGTGGTCGCGGCTTGGAGGAGAGCTGAGGTGGTCGAGATTGATGATTGCAGCACCGGCGAGTTAAGACATGCAGAGAAGTGGAGTTTGCGGCTTAGCGAAGCAATGGAGCTTAGGCGTGGGTGGATGTTACGGACAGGGGCTCACCGCGGAATCATGGCAGAGACTTGAGGCAAGGACTGCGGACCTGTGGACGCGGGCTAACACAGGCCATGGAATCGAGGCAGAGAGTTGAGTGGTTCGAAGGAGACGCCGTGGCAGCACGACGCGGATAAGCTCAGTCCGCGGAATCGGACCAGAGAGCTCGAGGTTGGCGTGGACGAACCACGGGTCACGGACGCGGGTTGGAGCCGTCCGCGGTCGATGACAAGATCAGCCAATCCATTTGTCTTTCGGGTCAAACCTGGGTTTGTCAGGTCGACCCGGTTCGAGTTTTAAGCCTTTATAAATACTTTTAGACTAATCTTAGGACTTATCTTGTTTTCTATCTAATCAAAACCACTTTTTGGGTGAAAGATTTAATCTTGATCATTATCTTTTGTGTTTGTTTGAGTGCTTTGATCATTAATCATGTTTAGACTTAGATCAACTAATGATTTAGTGTCTACCATGATAATGAGTGAGTAGTCATCTTTGGATTCGGATGATTAGGATGATTAAGTGATGATCTAGAATGTTTAGAGGGAAATTAATATGTTTCTTTGCTTGATTGAGTGATCTTAATGCTAATCTAGAGTTGGCCATTTTAGATTAGAAATCTAGACATTTCATTGCGCGGAAGGTGTTCGATGAAATGTCTGAGCCAACTCAACATGCTCTTAGCTTACTCTACCAAAGGCATTTGATGTTAGGGGAGTTTAGAAAGTTGAATGATATATTCTTAATGATTGCTTGATTGACACAAACCAAAGGCATTTGATGTTTGATCAATGAGAGTAAATGAGCTTTTGTCTTGACAAAAAACTTGCTTATAATTGTTTTCTAGACTTAGGGAAATGTGTTGATTGAAACCTTGTCATTTTAGATTGAATCTTAGTCATTCGAAATAAAATTCCTATACCCATGATTCCTCCTTTATCCATTTGCTTGAAAGTTGCTAGTTAATTGTGATAGAGTCTTGTTAGCTTAATCAAATCACTTCATTACATTGAATGCATTTAGCTTAAGTATGAACCTGAATTCTCTTTGAATTGAAACACTTAGAAATGAATTGACATCTAAAATAATACTTTGATTTGAACCTCGGATCCTTGAAAAGTCCTTATCAAATTTGGTGCCGTTGCCAGTTCTAAGTTGATTTTGACATTGAGATTTGGTCATTGCTTGCGACTAAGTCTTATTTTCTTGTATCTAGTTACTGATTCTCTCTCCTATCTCTTTTGAATGTCAGGTACATGAACTTGAGGAGTTGAAGACATTAGAAATTTTGGAAGGGAGATTGCAAGGAAGAGAAGAGAAGAAGAAAGGCAAGCTCATTTGGACAGAGTTGAGCTTGATATGGAAGGGAAGCAGCGCCAAGCTAGATCTATTGGCACATATGATCAGCCTCATATCCATG
Organism: Brassica napus; assembly: GCF_020379485.1. Taxonomy (NCBI): domain Eukaryota; kingdom Viridiplantae; phylum Streptophyta; class Magnoliopsida; order Brassicales; family Brassicaceae; genus Brassica; species Brassica napus. The sequence goes on along the minus strand of NC_063450.1, from coordinate 31,986,775 downwards.
GGAGTAGGCTGGGTATCAGGGCACCAGCTGTGGAGAACTTTGAGATCAAATCCAGCTTGATCAACATGATAGAGAACAACAAGTATCATGGTCTTACTTTTTAGGATCCACTTGATCACCTGGATCAATTTGACAAGTACTGTGGCTTGTCAAAAACAAATGGTGTCTCTGAAGATGGCTTCAAGCTGAGATTGTTTCCATTCTCTTTGGGAGACAAAGCTCACACATGGGAGAAGAACCTTCCAAGTGACTCTATCACCACTTGGAATGAATGCAAGAAAGCCTTCCTCAACAAGTTCTTCTCTACCTCAAGGACTGCCAAGCTTAGGAATGAGATCTCTGGCTTTCAACAGAAGAATTTTGAAGGTTTTAGTGAAGCATGAGAAAGGTTCAGAAGCTACTGGTCTCAATGCCCACATCATGGTTTCACCAAGGAGAGTCTGCTCAGTACCTTCTATAGAGGAGTTTTACCTAAGTTCAGAAGCCAGCTGGATACTGCAAGCAATGAGTTCTTCTTGGGGAGAACTGAAGAAGATGCTGAGAAACTTGTAGAGAACATGGCTCAGAGTGATTCAGTCTATAATGATGAGCATGATAGAAGCAACAGAGGCAGTGGAGGTGATGATCAAAACAGAAGGAAAGAGTTGAAGGCTCTACAAGACAAGTTGGATAAGCTTCTCTCAGATAGAGCCACACAAGAGAAGGTGAACTCTGTTGGTGAGCAGATTCAAGAGTGGATTGCTGTGGTTAATGAAGTTGATGGTCTAGAAGGTCAAGAAGAGTTGTGCTTTGTGAATGTGATATCTTCTCAATTTGCATTGTTTTAACCATTCATTCTAGCATATGCTGACCATTTAGGATAGCATTTAGATATGTTTAGGATTGCATTGCATTACATATGTCCTTATCAGGTGATGGAGATTTCAATTGGTGACTTTGGAGCATTTAGAGATGGTTTGGAGGCAAAAAGGGGTGATTCTCGAGAAAGAGACGCATTGATCAAGTGTCCCAGCGGCATAAGGAAGTCCCAGCGGCCTTTTGGCCCCTCAAGAAGCCGCTGCCAGCGCTGTGAAATGGAGAAGTATGGGAGCGGCCTTACGCAGCGGTGTACCGAAGCCGCTGTAGACGCTCGAGAGATGAAGACTCAAGAAATGGAGACCAAGTGCGGGAGCGGCCTGACGTAGCGGTGTGACGAGACCGCTGGCAAAATACCTCCTTACCTGCCGCGTTCGTACTTGTCGCAGCGGTGTACCGAAGCCGCTGTAGACGCTCGAGAGATGAAGACTCAAGAAATGGAGACCAAGTGCGGGCGCGGCCTGACGCAGCGGTGTTGCGAGACCGCTGGGAAAATACCTCGTTCCCTGCCGCGTTCGTACTTGTCACAGTGGTGTGATGATGAAGCAAGTAAGCCGCTGCGAGGCGGAGCGGTTTCACGTGGCCGCTGCGAGTCAAGAAAGTCAACATTTTCCGGGTTTGACCAGATAATTACCAATTTGTGTTTTGGTTTACCCAGGTTTGTTGGGTTAAACCAGGTTCGACTTTAAGCTACTATAAAGGTCCTTCAGACCTAATTGTAGGATCTTATCTTGTTTTCTATCAAATCACAAAAGAACTTGGAGGTGAAAGATTATATCTTGATCATTTCTCTCTTGTGATTGCTTGATTTTCTTGATCTCTTATCATGTTTAGCACCAAATCATCTTTGATTCTTGGGCTCATCATGGAGAGTAGTGAGTAGTCATCTTTGGATTCATGGTTTAGGGAGATTAAGGGTGATTAAGCTAGATCTAAGGTGTTTAGGTATAGATCAATCTTATTCCTTGCTAGTAGAGGGCTTTTAATGCAATTTTAGAGTTGGCCTCTCCAAAGTTGAGCTCTAGGCATTTCATACCCGGAAGGTGTCTGATGAAATGCCTGAACCAACTCTCCTAAGCTTTTAATATCCTTTGCCAAAGGGATTTGTTGTTAAAGGTGTTAAGATAGCTAGTAGACTTGAGATTAATGATTACTTAGGTAACATTCAACCAAAGGAATTTGATGCTTGAGTTATCTAGGTATATGAGCATTCATCTAGGGATAGAGTTTGCTTAGGATTGTGTCTAGGCCTAAGGAAGATATAAATTGGTTAAAAGTTGATACCTTTAGGTTGAACCTTGATCACCCAAGATCAGTTCCCATAGCCCATGAGTTCTCACTTCTTATAAGAAAGAAAGCTTGTGCCTTTATTGCATTTTAGGTAGTAAGTTAGTTTCAAATCATCTCAAAAACTGGTAGCACTTAGATTAAGCATGGTCTTGCATTCCCTTTGCATCATAATCACCTAGGATTGGTTCGACAATCTTTTATACTACATTGATTTGATCTTAGACCCTTGAAAAGTCTTGTATCAAATTGGCGCCGTTGCCAAATTCTAAGTTGATTGTGACATTGGGATTTAGTCATTTGCTTGAGACTAAGTCAATTTTTATTTAATCGTGTTATTGCTTCTCTTTGTTCTTCTCTCTTTGCATTTCAGGTGTATGAACACAAGGAGCAGAGGTCCAACAAACCTAGTTCCAAGAGTTGAAGACATTAGAGCACTTGAGAGGGAGATAGCAAGACAAAGAAGAGAAGTAGAGCAACAGGCTCACTTGCAAGGGTTGGGGTTTGATATGGAGAATCTGCCTCAAGATGGTGAAGCCCAAGGAGGCAATGGTCCATGAGCTGATCATTTTAGACCACAACGCCAGCCACAACATCCACAGCGCCAAGCTCGTGCCATTGGAGCCTATGATCAACCTCACATTCATGGTCATTGGTTGGGAATCAGAGCACCAGCTGTGGAGAACAACAACTTTGAGATCAAGTCAGGGCTGCTCAACACTATAGAGAACAACAAGTATCATGGTCTTGCTGCTGAAGACCCTTTTGATCACTTGTACAAGTTTGATCAGTACTGTGGCTTGTCCAAGACAAATGGTGTTTCTGACGATGCTTTCAAGCTGAAGCTATTTCCTTTCTCTTTGGGAGACAAGGCACACCAATGGGAGAAGACTCTTCCAAGTGACACTGTCACTACTTGGGAAGATTGCAAGAGAGCTTTCATAGAAAAGTATTTCTCTACTTCAAGGACAGCTAAGATCAGGAACGAAATCTTCGGATTTCAACAAAAAGGTCTAGAGAGCTTCAGTGAAGCATGGGAAAGGTTCAAGGGTTATTGGACTCAGTGCCCTCATCATGGTTTCAGCAAGGAGAGCTTGCTTAGCACCTTCTATAGAGGAGCCTTACCACAGTGCAGAAACAGGCTTGATACTGCCAGCAATGGTTTCTTCTTGGGGAGAACTGAAGAAGAAGCAGAGGAACTGGTGGAGAACATGGCTAAGAGCGACTCAGTCTACAGCGAGGAGCATGATAGGGTCAACAGAAATGATGATCAACAGACAAAGAGAGAGATCAAGTCCCTGCAGGAGAAGATGGACTTGCTTCTTTCTAACCAAGCTAAACAAGAGCAGGTCAACTTTGTGGGTGGTCCTATTCAAGAGATTCCTCCCAAGATTAATGAGGTTGATGGTTTGGAAGGAAAAGAAGAGCTGTGCTTCATCAACAACAATGGTTCTTGGTACAGGAAGGAACCTAACTTTCAGTACAACAACTACCAGCAAAAGTCCTACTCAAACAACCAGCAAGGAGGATACCAGCAGAGGCAAAACACTCAGCAAGGGAGCTATCAGCCTAGGCAAAACACCCCTCCTGGTTTCAACAATAACAACAATCAGTCTACTCAAGCTCAAGGAAGTTCTTCACAGGCTCCAGCTTCAGATACAAGTGTGGATGCAATGTTCAAGAAACTTTTGGATTTTCAGGCCAAGAATGAGAAGACAATGGGTTATGAGTTCACGAAAATTCACTCCAAGATTGATGGAAGTTACAATGAGCTCAACAACAAGATCCGCCATTTGGAGAATCAGTTTGCTTCAATGAACTCTCAGCCAAGTCGCCAACAAGGGGCATTACCTGGAAAGCCAGAGCAAAATCCCAAGGAGACAATGAAAGCCATCACCCTTAGGAGTGGAAAACAGCTACCACCAAGAACTCTCATTAGGGATAATGAGAAGCAAGATGGGGAGGTGGTCATCAATGTGGATGATGATGTAGTTATTATGGATGAGAAGACCAATGAAGAGATCTTGGAGAAAATAGTTGAAGCAAAAGGAAAAGGTAAAATTGGAGAAGAAAAGAAGGGGGAGAACAAGAATGAAGTTGCTACTTCATCAAAAGAAGCTCTATTCAATCCTCCTCCCTATGAACCAAAACTTCCTTTTCCCGGTAGATTCAAGAGACAGCTTTTGGAGCAATACAAGGCTTTATTTGAGAAACAAATGAGTGAAGTTCAGATTACTATGCCCATAATTGATGCCTTCATGCTAGTGCCTCAATACAGCAAGTTCCTCAAGGATGCTGTAACTAAGAAGAAGAAGGAGATGGAAGGCATGGTGGTTCTTACTCATGAGTGTAGTGCTATTATCCAAAGGCTAACCATCCCTAAGAAGCTTGAAGATCCAGGAAGCTTTACTTTACCTTGTGCTATTGGGCAATTTACTTTTGAGAGGTGTCTATGCGATTTGGGAGCAAGTGTGAGCCTTATGCCTCTCTCCATTGCTAAAAGGCTTGACTTTACACAATACAAGAAGTGTAGACTCTCTCTTGTGCTAGCTGATCGCTCAGTGAAGATTCCATTGGTATCCTAGAAGATCTCCCTGTCATGGTTGGAAATTGTGAGATCCCTACAGATTTTGTGGTGTTAGAGATGGATGAAGAACCAACAGATCCTTTAATATTGGGGAGACCTTTCTTGGCTACAGCAGGAGCAGTTGTGAATGTTAAGGAAGGGAAGATTGATCTTCACCTTGGAAAGGGAAACATTCTTCACTTTGACATCAAGGAGGTGATGAAGAAGCCTATTACTCAAAGCCAAGCATTCTACATTGAGGAGATGGAGGTGTTAGCTGATGAACTTCTAGAGGAGTTGGCACTTGAAGACTCTCTACAACATGCCTTAACAATTGAGAGAGAGGTCCAAATGGTTGAGAACAAGGAAAGTGATGCTTATGTGAAGATGCTGGACTCTCACAGAGAGATTAGTGATGAAGAACAGAATGAGGAGATTTCATATGAGGATCACCATGCTTCCCCAACTTCTCAACAAGAGAATCTCCAAGAGGATGATTGGAGTGAACTCAAAGCACCAAAAGTGGAGCTTAAACCTCTTCCCCATGGTGTAAGGTATGCTTTCCTTGGCCCTAATGAGACTTACCCTGTCATAGTGAGTAGTGAGCTTAGTGAAGATGAATTGTCTAAACTTTTGAATGAACTTAAAAAGTATAGAAAGGCAATAGGCTACTCACTAGATGATATTAAAGGGCTATCACCTTCTTTATGCATGCATAGGATACATCTAGAGGATGAATCTATGACTTCTATAGAACATCAAAGAAGGTTGAACCCCAACTTGAAAGATGTTGTTAAGAAAGAGATTCTAAAACTCTTAGATGCAGGAGTCATCTATCCTATTTCGGATAGGAAATGGGTGTCTCCTGTGCATGTTGTTCCAAAGAAAGGAGGAATGACTGTGGTTAAAAATGATAAGGATGAACTAATACCAACAAGAACAATAACAGGACATAGGATGTGCATAGATTATCGAAAACTTAACAAAGCATCTAGAAAGGATCATTTTCCATTGCCATTCATTGATCAAATGCTTGAGAGACTTGCAAATCATCCATATTATTGTTTTCTTGATGGGTATTCAGGGTTCTTCCAAATCCCCATACATCCAAATGATCAAGAGAAAACGACTTTCACATGCCCCTATGGTACCTTTGCTTATCGAAGGATGCCATTTGGGCTATGTAATGCTCCAGCCACTTTCCAAAGATGCATGATGTCTATTTTCTCTGATCTTATAGAGGATGTTGTGGAGGTGTTTATGGATGATTTCTCTGTCTACGGATCTTCGTTTTCTGCTTGTTTGTCAAATCTTAGCAGGGTCCTCAAGAGATGTGAAGAGACCAACCTTGTGCTGAACTGGGAGAAGTGTCACTTCATGGTTAAGGAAGGGATTGTGCTTGGACACAAGATTTCAGAGAGGGGGATTGAGGTAGACAAGGCCAAGATTGAAGTGATGGTTGGGTTAGCTGCACCAAAGACGGTTAAAGACATTAGAAGCTTCCTCGGTCATGCTGGATTCTATAGAAGATTCATCCAAGACTTCTCGATGATAGCAAGGCCAATGACTAAGCTTCTATGCAAGGAGGCTGCATTCGTCTTTGATTGGGAATGTCTACAAGCCTTCAAGAAGTTGAAGGAGAAGCTGGTTAGCGCCCCAATTGTGCAGCCACCAGATTGGGATCTCCCCTTTGAGATCATGTGTGATGCTAGTGACTATGCTGTGGGAGCTGTTCTTGGTCAAAAGAAGGACAAGAAGACTCATGTGATCTACTATGCGAGTAAAACTCTTGATGAAGCCCAAATGAAGTATGCCACAACTGAGAAGGAGTTGCTAGCCATTGTCTACGCCTTTGAAAAGTTCAGAAGCTACTTAGTTGGGTCAAAGGTCATAGTCTACACTGATCATGCTGCATTGAGACACCTCATGGCCAAGAAGGATGCTAAGCCAAGGCTGTTGAGGTGGATCTTGCTGTTACAAGAGTTTGACCTTGAGATTAGAGACAAGCCAGGAGTTGAGAATAGTGTAGCAGATCACTTGTCTAGACTGAAGATTGAGAGTGGGATCCCTATTGATGAAGGGCTTCCAGAAGAGCAAATCATGGCCATTGGAGCGGTGGTAGCAGTTTGTGAAACTGGAAAGAAACTTGAAGAAGTGAAGGCAACTGAAGAGAAAGGGCCTTGGTATGCTGATTTGGTGAACTACTTAGCTTGTGGGAGAGAGCCACTTGATCTTGAGGGATATGCCAAGAAGAAGTTCTACAAAGATGTGAAGCGATACTATTGGGATGAACCTTACCTCTACATCCTTTGTAGAGATCAACTCTATAGAAGAGCAGTAGCTGATGAAGAAGTTGAAGGGATCCTCACACACTGTCATGGATCATCCTATGGAGGGCACTTTGCTACTTTCAAGACTGTCTCAAAGGTGTTACAAGCTGGGTTTTGGTGGCCTCATATGTTCAAAGACACTCAAGACTTTGTCTCTAGGTGTGATTCATGCCAAAGGAGAGGAAACATCACCAAAAGAAATGAGATGCCTCAAAACCCAATTCTAGAAGTGGAGGTGTTTGATGTGTGGGGTATTGACTTCATGGGACCATTCCCATCATCTTTTGGCAACAAATACATCCTTGTAGCTGTTGACTACGTCTCCAAGTGGGTAGAAGCTGTGGCAAGTCCCACCAATGATTCTAGGGTGGTGATAAAGATGTTCAAAAGTACCATCTTTCCAAGGTTTGGAGTTCCAAGAGCTGTCATCAGTGATGGGGGTTCTCACTTCATCAACAAGCTGTTTGAAAGTCTTCTCAAGAAGAATGGTGTGAAGCATAAGGTTGCAACACCATACCATCCTCAGACAAGTGGACAAGTTGAGATCTCCAACAGAGAAATCAAGTCTATTTTGGAGAAAACAGTGGGGACTACAAGGAAAGATTGGTCCATCAAGCTAGATGATGCACTATGGGCTTATAGGACTGCTTACAAGACTCCTTTAGGAACCACGCCTTTCAACCTTGTGTATGGGAAGGCTTGTCATCTACCGGTTGAACTTGAGTACAAAGCATTGTGGGCTGTTAAGTTGCTGAACTTTGACATCAAGAGTGCAAAGGAGAAGAGACTTCTCCAACTCAATGAACTGGAGGAGATCCGACTTGATGCTTTTGAGAACTCAAGGATTTACAAGGAGAAAACCAAAGCTTTTCATGACAAGAAGATCTTGAAGAGAGAATTCAATGCTGGAGATCAAGTGCTTCTCTACAACTCTAGACTGAAGTTGTTCCCCGGGAAGCTCAAGTCAAGATGGTCCGGTCCTTTCAAGATCAAGGAAGTTAGGCCATATGGGGCAATTGTGTTATGGAACAAGGATGGTGGAGACTTTACAGTCAATGGACAGAGGGTTAAGCTCTACATGGGAGCCACAACAGAGGATGAGAGAACCTCGGTTCCTCTCTCCGATCCCATTGTCGCCTAGCCAAGAAGAAAAGAAGTCAAGCTAGAGACTTAAAACAAGCTCACTTGGGAGGAAGTCTCATGTCTATCCTTGTACATATTTTTATTTTTTTTCTATTTCTAGTATGTCTTTGGCTATTTTTCTGTGTCTATCAGACCTTCAGGTCCAAGAGGAGAGATTGTGGCATTAAACGAGGTGTGGTGAGGTTCAAAACGCTCACAGCGGCCAACCACAGCGGTCTACACATACCGCTGCGACTAAATGAGAAATATGCTTGAAGTCTCACAGCGGTATCTTGGAGCGGTCTCATCAAACCGCTGTGAAAATACTCTACCCCTGCCCGATTCGTACTTGTCGCAGCGGTCTGTGAGATTTTGAGGCAATAAGCCGCTGTGAGAGGCGCAGCGGTCTGGCAGAGCGGTTTACGGTGACCGCTGCGACACTCAATTGCGCGTACCGGCGTCGATTTCCGGTTCAATTCAACTGAACCGGATCGAAATCACCAAAACCCGACGCGAGACACTCCTTCTTCCTCTCTAAAATCGTATCTCTCTCTCTCTCCCTTATCAAAAACTCCATACTTTCATTCTCTCAAACATAAAAACTCATAAATCTCTCAATTCTTCACCAAATTCGTTGATTCAAGTTGCTATCTCCGTGATTTCACTTCGACTTTTCATTTCCCTACTCTTGTTTATCTGAAACAAGCTAAGGTATAGAGAAATCGTCATCTTATTTTCGGATTTAAAATTTCCATTTTTTAAAAAGTGGTTGCATGGTTGATTTCTTGTTCAATACTCGTTAATTATGTCCTTTTATGCTTGATTGATGAGTTGGGTAGATGAAAAACGTGTTTAATTGACCTGAATTCGAATTTGAAAAAGTTAGGGTTCATATTGGGGATTTTCGAAATTTGAAATGGAGTGATTGTTTGATGTTAAAATTGAGTTTATTGAGTCATAGAAGATGAGTATGAATGCCATTTGCTGTTTTTGAACTCATTAACTCTTTCCAAGCTTTAATTTGTTTCTTATTGATCATGTCACTTATACAATTTCGAGCTTGTTGATAGCAGGACATGGGGAAAGATCGCGGTCCCGGAACTGATCGCATTGTGGATGTAGGCACTTCGTCTCGAGCTGGGACAAGAACCAACCCACCACGAGCAGGACGATCAAAGCCAAACCCACCAGCTCAAGTTTCCCGGCGCAGAGCTCCACAGCAAAGAGAAAAGTCGCCAGCTGACAGAGCGACATTAGAGGCAGAGATCGAAGAGATGATAGAAGAGGGTCTTAGAGCTGATACTGAAGATGAGGAGGAAGAAACACCTGCTCCCAAGCCAGCTAAGAAGCGGAAGAGAGTGCCCCCAACCAGCAAACCGACTTCAGCACAACTCTATGAGCGCCTTTATGATGATGTCAAATGGAACCCCATGAGATTTCCGGATGCTGAAGCTCTTCATGCGCTTGGGATCTATGAAGATGTAAGGATGATTCTCCGGAACATGGGCATGGAGTCACTACTTGGCATGAGCTACGGGATTCACAAGGAGGCTTCTTGTGAGTTTTTGTCCACATTCTTCGTGCAATACCATTGCGACGAACATAGGACCGAGGGGTTTGGGCGCATCAGTTTTAAGATCAATGAGAGAACCTATAAGGTGGGTTTCAAGAAGCTAAGCTCCATTCTCGGTTTCTCAGACAACCGTGAGTCGTTTCTACCTGCTAGGTCGGCAATTGTGGATGACATATGGACAGTGATTACGGGGTGGTCGCGTACAGCGGGAGAGGACAAGAGCAATGACATCTCTAACCCGGGAGTGAGATATGCCCACAAGGTCCTTACTCACACCTTTTACTCACGGAGGGAACCAGGCGGAGCAAACGATGATGAGCTCAAACTTCTAGCTCTTGGACTTCTCCCTATTCTTGAGGAAGGAACGCTACTCCACACCGATCCGGAAGATTTTGAGGATTTGGGACTTGTGGGATTGTTGATGAAGCGGTTTGAGTACTACCGAGATTGGGCTTGGACAACTCCGAATGAAAAACCGACGCTGTTTATCGGGAGCTTCATTACTCCGATCTTGGAAGCATTTGGGATAGATTTGGGACCTCAGGATCATGCTCCAGCCTCCATTGATCTCGCTTACTTGAAGAAAACCCATTTCCTTACCGGCCAATCTGGCAATCGGTATGGTTACCCCTTTTGGTCCACTGATCTCGAACCTGAGCAGCTACAGATATTCCTACCTTGTGAGAGATTGACGACGCTATCTGATCCTCGGCATGTACTCTTCACTCCAGCTGCTCATGAGCTTATTCCCGCAGATTTTGGTGTACTTGAGACCATCACCAAAGCGCGCAAAAAGAAGACCAAGGCCAGTTTTTCTCGGGCAGCTCGTCCTAGTGATGCTGATGACGAAGGACCGACCACACCAGCCTCGGTGTATGGGACAGAGAGATACCACTTTCAGCCTTATGGTGGAGTTACACCGAACATTGCATTGCGCCAAGCTCTCTCTCAAAACGCCAAGTTGCTTCGGTGGAACAAGATGCAAGATTCCACCATCCACAAGCTGAAGAACTCAGTGAAAGCGCTTAAGAGACAGATGAAAAAGGTCACTGCACTTCTCTCTCAAGTGTCTATCGGTTCTGGTTGTCAACGGGATGACGTGTTGGCAGCTGCTGGTCCATCTGTAGACTTCTATATGTTAGTCTTCTATGGACCTCCTCGTTCCCCGGAGTACCGACTCCGTCGTAGACGCAGGAACACAGCTCCTCCACCCCTAGCCTCCTCCAACGAGTCTCCTTCAGTCGCTACCGACGACGACGACACGGAGGGAGCATCCTCCTTTGCTTAGCCAGGTTTCATCATCACCCTTCCTTTGTATATATCAGTTTTTCTTTGCATTTATTTCTCTTTTCGGTATCTCCTCCTACTTTCTAACACAGAGACTGTGTGAACAAAGTTTGGGGGAGGTATCAAGTATTTGATCATGTTTTCTTTGATGAATTGAGTCTCATGCATCGCATTGTACATACATATATGCATAGAAAAAACCAAAAAAAAAAAAAATTTGAAAAACACAAAAAGAAACATGTAGTTGCATCACTTGCACTTTTAAGATTGAGTCTAGAGCATATAGGTTGCATTCACTTGCATTGGGAATAATGATTTAAAATGCCTTGCAAAGAACCCTTGTCTAGAACTCAAAATGACACCCTAGTTAAACATATCAAGTAGCTTAAGCATCTCTTGAAAACCTTGTACGCTTCGAGCCTTGAAAACTCTTCTTGAAACTTGTTTGCTTGCTTGATGTTAGCATTGTTCTTAAGATCAGCTCCAATAAACTTGGCTTGAATGAACTTAATCTCTCTTGCATATGGGCATTTGCATACTTGATCATGGATCTCATACACATTTGGGTTATCTTATTCCTTCATACCTATCTTTGTTAACCCAAATGGCACTCCTTACCCTAAAACCCTAACCATTCTTTGAGACCAAACATTGAATTGCATGAGTGAGGCCTCTTTTGATAGCTTGTCATGTGCAAAATCTTGAGAGTATTGGAGGCGACATAGGTTTATTCTCATCTCTTGCTAGCACAATGAGTTAGCATTTGGGGGTGGTGAGAGGGGTTTGTGTTTAAATTTCAATATCTTGGGTTTGAGAGTGAGAAAGATGAGAGATATGAAAATAAAGCTCCTAGGGATATATATAAAAAAAAATGATAATAAGAAGCTCTTGATTATGCAACAAAGAACCTTCCCCCTAAAAAAAAAAAAAAAAAAAAAAAAAAAAAAAAGGTGGGAGAGCTTGTGGAAAGTGGATTAAAATCCCTAGTGAGTGGGTCATAAAAAAAAAAAAAGAGAGAGTTGTACATTGGGTGAGTGATGTGAGGGGTTTTAGATTGATTTTTGAGATGATGATAAAGAGGGTAGAACTTGTGATCATTTATAACAAAATGGGGTAGAATGATGAGAATGAATCTATGTATGCATGAGTTGCTTCTAATCTTAGATAAATTTTGCATAATGATCAAGCTCCTTGTTTTGAGTGATAACCACCCTTAAATAAAAAAACATTTGAACCCATCTCTTCATTCATATTAGACCATTGCATACCTAGCCAAATGATTGAGATCATGTGCCCATTTGTGAGACTTCACCTTGTGTGTGTGTGTGTGAATCAATGTGAGAGCTGATTGAAGGGACTTGTTGGTAGAAAGTATTGCAACTTGAGTAGAGGAAAAAAGAGTATGGATAGGCCTAGAGAAGCTAGAGTATAATAAGGAGAATGCTCATGCTATTTGCTATGTTTCTTTAGGATGTTAAGTTGAGTGCTAGGAAGTGTTACTTTTGGCTATGAGTTCCCACCTTCAAACCTCTCTCTCTTATGAGTTCTTACAAGGTCACTTGAGGACAAGTAAGATACAAGTTTGGGGGAGTTGATATCTTCTCAATTTGCATTGTTTTAACCATTCATTCTAGCATATGCTGACCATTTAGGATAGCATTTAGATATGTTTAGGATTGCATTGCATTACATATGTCCTTATCAGGTGATGGAGATTTCAATTGGTGACTTTGGAGCATTTAGAGATGGTTTGGAGGCAAAAAGGGGTGATTCTCGAGAAAGAGACGCATTGATCAAGTGTCCCAGCGGCATAAGGAAGTCCCAGCGGCCTTTTGGCCCCTCAAGAAGCCGCTGCCAGCGCTGTGAAACGGAGAAGTATGGGAGCGGCCTTACGCAGCGGTGTACCGAAGCCGCTGTAGACGCTCGAGAGATGAAGACTCAAGAAATGGAGACCAAGTGCGGGAGCGGCCTGACGCAGCGGTGTGACGAGACCGCTGGCAAAATACCTCCTTCCCTGCCGCGTTCGTACTTGTCGCAGTGGTGTACCGAAGCCGCTGTAGACGCTCGAGAGATGAAGACTCAAGAAATGGAGACCAAGTGCGGGAGCGGCCTGACGCAGCGGTGTTGCGAGACCGCTGGGAAAATACCTCGTTCCCTGCCGCGTTCGTACTTGTCGCAGCGGTGTGATGACGAAGCAAGTAAGCCGCTGCGAGTGTCCCAGCGGCTAGGCGGAGCGGTTTCACGTGGCCGCTGCGAGTCAAGAAAGTCAACATTTTCCGGGTTTGACCAGATAATTACCAATTTGTCTTTTGGTTAACCCAGGTTTGTTGGGTTAAACCAGGTTCGACTTTAAGCTACTATAAAGGTCCTTCAGACCTAATTGTGGGATCTTATCTTGTTTTCTATCAAATCACAAAAGAACTTGGAGGTGAAAGATATATCTTGATCATTTCTCTCTTGTGATTGCTTGATTTTCTTGATCTCTTATCATGTTTAGCACCAAATCATCTTTGATTCTTGGGCTCATCATGGAGAGTAGTGAGTAGTCATCTTTGGATTCATGGGTTAGGGAGATTAAGGGTGATTAAGCTAGATCTAAGGTGTTTAGGTATAGATCAATCTTATTCCTTGCTAGTAGAGGGCTTTTAATGCAATTTTAGAGTTGGCCTCTCCAAAGTTGAGCTCTAGGCATTTCATACCCGGAAGGTGTTTGATGAAATGCCTGAACCAACTCTCCTAAGCTTTTAACATCCTTTGCCAAAGGGATTTGTTGTTAAAGGTGTTAAGATGGCTAGTAGACTTGAGATTAATGATTACTTAGGTAACATTCAACCAAAGGAATTTGATGCTTGAGTTATCTAGGTAAATGAGCATTCATCTAGGGATAGAGTTTGCTTAGGATTGTGTCTAGGTCTAAGGAAGATATAAATTGGTTAAAAGTTGACACCTTTAGATTGAATCTTGATCACCCAAGATCAGTTCCCATAGCCCATGAGTTCTCACTTCTTATAAGAAAGAAAGCTTGTGCCTTTATTGCATTTTAGGTAGTAAGTTAGTTTCAAATCATCTCAAAAACTGGTAGCACTTAGATTAAGCATGGTCTTGCATTCCCTTTATAATACATTGATTTGATCTTAGACCCTTGAAAAAGTCTTGTATCAGAATGCTAATGGGACATGGTACAAGAAGGAGCCTAACTTTCAGTACCACAACAACTATCAGCAAAAGCCCTTCTACAACAACCAACAAGGTGGTTACCAGTCTACACAAGGCCAAAGCTGGGTCTTCCACTTATGCGCCTCAAGAGAGTAGCACCAATACAATGTTGAAGCAAATCTTGGAGTCTCAGAATATCACTGCAAAGAACATTGGAGATGAATTGAAGATTCTCCACACCAAGATTGATGGGAACTACAATGACCTCAACAACAAGTTCCTACAACTCTCCTCTCACTTCAAGGCTTTGGAGAATCAGTTTGCCTCTATGCCTTCAACCTCCAAGCGCCCAATGGGATCTCTACCAGGGAAATCAGAGCAACACCCTAAAGAGTATTGCAATGCTATCCTCTCTAGTTCTTCTGAGATTGAGTTGAATGATCATAGGAAAGAAGTAGATGAGCTTGAAAGACTCTTGTATGGAACAAAAGTTGTTGCCAAGGTTGAAGCACATATTGTGGAAAAGGTTGAACAAAAGATTGTGGAAAGGGTTAAGATACAAACTGTAAAGAAGGTTGAGGAAAAGGTTTTGCAACCAGTTATACACAAGGCTGAGAAATCGGTTCTTGGGAAAGCTGTAACGCAATTGAAGGAGGTTCAGCTAGAAGAAGCTCATGCGGTTGAGCAATCACCTTATGACAAGCTCCCATTTCCACAAAGGTTCCTCAGTAAAGCTCAAAAGAAGGTGATCTATAAGTTCAGAAAAGACATGGGAGATGTAGGAGTCAAGCTTCCACAAATATCGAATATGCATGATGCTCATGTCCAAATGATGCTCATCAAGGACATTCTAGCTCACAAAGAAGAAGTAGGAGAGCTCCTAGACATCTATACTATGAAGCTTAATCCACCAATCACACCAATGTCCCTTCCCAAACTAGAAACCCAAGGGAAGTTCACCTTGTCTTGCTCTCTTGGTAAGTTCACATTTGATGATGCTCTTGTTGATTCTGGTGCAAGTGTGAATGTGATCTCAATGGAGATGGTGAAGAGTCTTGGAATTAAAAACATGGAGCCAAACACATCTTTACTAATGTTTGGGGACTCCTCTTTTACAACCCCACTTGGTCTCATCAAGGACTTTTCTTTGAAGATTGGAGCTTGCACAATTCCTATTGACCTCACTGTTTTGAAGATGGCAACTGAGAAGAGAGTCCCATTGATCCTTGGCACACCATTTCTCACAACAGTAGGAGCTTGCATTGACTTTGGCAACAAGAAGGTCACACTTCTCAATGTGAACAAAGTTGTCTCCTACCCAGTCAAGTCTCCAATGATGAATGTTGAGTATTGTGGAACTATCACTTGTGGAGAACCTTCCATTGAAAAGATCAATGATGAAATTATTGTTAGTGGAAAAGAAGGTCTTGATGGAGAATCCTCTAAAGAGATGTGTGATGAGCATTTGAAAAGTGCTAAAATGGAGAGGGTGAGTTGAGCCACAATGGCTACTCATGACAAGAAGAAGATGATCAAAGAACCTCATCCCACTCCTATTGAGAAATCTTCACACATTCTCACTCTTTATCCAATGAAGATCAACGATGGAGTGATTGAGTACAAGATCAAGTGCAAGGGAGAGTCTAAACCATTCTCAAGTGCAAGGGCCATCATAACTCCTCAGCTCCAAGATGATCCAATCAAGCTCCAAGAGCTCCTCTCTCAAGTCCTCACCATCACTCTTGAAGGTGGGAAAGATCCTCCTCTTCACTAGCCAATTGGAAGGAAAGTCAAGCTAGAGACTTAAAACAAGCTCACTTGGGAGGAAATCCCATGGTATCCTTTGTATATATTTCTATATATCTTTTACTTGCTTTAGTGTGTTTGAATAAGCTTAGGGACAAGTTTGGGGGAATTCTCAAAAATTTCCAAAGGTCATGTCGAAAATTCCAAGGTGACAACAAGCCCTCCCTCCTCATTTCCCTTCTCTCATCAAGCCAACTCTAAGTAAGTGCATCTCCACCCTTGTAAATACTTAGTTCTTTCATCTTTTATTTCTCCTTTGATCTCTCTTTCAAGTTTACTCTCACACAAGAGACTGTGTGAAGTAAGTTTGGGGGAGAGTCTAGTATCTCACATCAATTTCTGTTTTGTTTACTTGTCATGAGTCTCATGCATTGTATACTAATTTGCATAGAAAAAAAAATTGAAAATCACAAAAAGAAGCATTTAGTTGCATCATTTGCATCTTTAGGAATGAGTCTAGAAGCATTTAGATTGCATTCATGCATTGGGAGAAACCTTGTAAAGAACACATGTCTAGAACTCAAATTAACACCCTAGCTAAACATACCAAGTAGCTTAAGCATCTCTTGAAAAAGCTTGTAAGTTTCGAGCCTTGAAAACTCTTCTTGAAACATGTTGCTTGCTTGATGATTGACATTGTTCTTGAAACCAACTCCAAATGAACTAAGGCTTAATGAACTTAATCTCTCTTGCATATGGGCATTTACATACTTGATCATGGGTATTATACACATTTGGGTTATCTTTCTCTCTTTGTACCAATCTTTGCTAACCCAAATGGCACTGTGGGAACTGAAATTCGCACTGTCGATTTCCGTTAAAATAAGGAAACTAGGAAAACCCTAATTTCCCAGAGGTCCCGGATATCTGCTAATACCATACGCCAAGCAAATCAGAACACAATAATGACAACGAAGAAGTGTAAAAATCGTAAGAAGAGAGCAAAGAGAAGTCTTATTCCGAATTTGCGTATGAGCATTTACAACAAGGTATAAGCCTGGGCTCGAGAGCTATCGGCGAGATTCCTAGCTCTAGCAACCCTAAGACGGCTAAACCTAATTGAGTCACAGCTCGGAATAACAAAAACGAAAAGTTGCCTAATTGCTGTGAGCGCTAAGTTTTCTCTGAAAAAGTTCCTCCATATGCCTCTCACCTAGGACCCCTTATATACTGGCTCCAAGGTCGGTTTACGCTTTTCCTCTTCTGCCCTTAAGCCGCCATAGCATAAAAATGGAGATATTCCATTTTTTCCGATCTTCGTAATTATCTTCAAAATTTCGTATTTATCCGCGGAAACTTGACATTTATCTTCCCTTGCGAACCAAGCGTAAACCGACATATGGTTTACGGGCTGTTGGTTAAGAAATCGTAAGTTGGGCCTCGAGTCATGTCTTAGGTCCCTTTGGGCCGTCTTTCGACTCGAAGCGTTTATTACGGCTTCTTTCGATAAAAAATGAACTTTCCGCGGTTTTTACGGTAAAGTTTGATTGATAACTTAGAAATGACGGGGAACGTGAGATGGGTTCGCTACGGTATTCGGGAGATAGCATCGAAGGGAAGACGAGAATGCATGGACTGATGTCGTATCGACGTTTCGGAAGAGCTCGGTCGCTACGTAGCGACCGAGCTCCGGCACGAGCTTGGTCGCTACGTAGCGACCGAGCGGAATGGACGTTTGGTCGCTACGTAGCGACCGAGCTTTGGCTCGAACTCGGTCGCTACATAGCGACCGAGCGGAGCACGTGTTTGGTCGCTGCGTAACGATCCTTCTCGAGCTCTTGTCCGATGATTCGCGTTTCTTCCGCAAAGCTTTTCGTAAAGAAGAATCTATTTCGAAAAAATATTTGTCGTAGAAGTTTTCTACGTTTTTTCTTCTTCGGGGATTTGGACGTTAACTTCGTCGTAACCGTTTTTGACCCCAACAGTTAGCCCCCCAGCTCGTTGGGAACGTGGATTTCTAGCGAGGTCCCAATGCGTGGTATGGCGAGTTTGGACGAGATTGGTGTATTTGGGCGAAGTTCGTATCCAAAAATCCGCAAGTAAATAGTAATTTCTCATGCCTATAAGAAGGGAGGTAACTTCTTCACAATCTTCACATTTACTCATTCTCATAGAGAGGTTTTTCTTGAAAAGTTCTTTCTCTTTCTCTCTGTCATTTCCTTCTTGATTTTAAAGAAAAAGAAAAACATGAGATGTCGAGTAAGAAGAGGAGTTCGAAGAAAGGGTCCTTGCCCGCGAACGTTTCTGAAGAGCTTCGAGTGCCGAAGATGGAATTCGTTCCTCATTCGGTAGACCCAGCCGAGAAAAATCACGCCTCCCATAGAAAAATCGTTCCCGGTCATGAACATCGCCCGGTGGAGGCAGGTGTGCCGAGTAGGAGTACTAGTGGATTCCTCGAGGTTATGCGGTCGTTCTACCATATTTCGGACGCGGTGGAATTCAGGGTTCCTCGTCAAGGAGAATGCACTAGTAGTCCCCCGGAGGGCTTCTTTACTTGTTACGAAGCATTCGTAGTGCGTTGCCGTTTATGGTTTCCGATCCCCGAGATCATCGTCCGTGTGTTGGGTCGTTTCGGGGTGGCGATAATCCAACTGAATCCTCTAGGCATCCAGCACCTCATAGGGATCCTGGTCCCGAGCTACGAGCATGGTCTTTCTCTCACCGTTGATCACTTCGAAGCGCTTCTTCGATTACAGATCATCAGGGAAACGGACACGTATAGGCTGGTTCCTCGGAACTTCATGTCAGTGGTAAAGGGGTTCACTTCTAACTTCAACTCGTGGAGGAAGTTTTTCTTCTTCGTTCGTGTAGACGCAGCGTCCGTTGAGGAGAGTTGTATCCCACTGTTTCGGAGGTTGCCGAACGATCGTCCCTTTATCAACCCTCTTGCTCCGTTTCCTGAGGACATTACTGCGATGAGGGATCTGCTCAGGAATGGTCCTTTTTTCTGGACTTCTTTTACGCCGAAGAGAGTTCGAAAGGCGTTGAGGTTTGTGCATCCTGGTCCTGCTTTGGGCGGAGAAACAAGGAGTGATTCCGAACCTGAAGACCAAGGTCCCAACGCCGGTCCCAACGCCGCTCCCACTATTGTTACGGGGCCGAATTCTTCGAAGGAGAAAGATATTGATCTCGGCGACCTGGAGTTTTCGGTGGACGATTGCATGCTTCCAGGATGGGATCGGAACCTTGCTTTTGGCGATGGAAGTGGTACGAGCGAGGTCCCTATTCCGGACTTCGATGATTTCTTCGCTGGTCTTCCGTCGGGCTTTGACGCTCCTCAGGCCACGAGCGAGTCAGGGAGGCCGAAAGTTGTTGCGGAAGGATCTCGCATCATTAACGGGGTATAAATTTTAAGAATTCTGACGATCGTTATTATTATTATTTTTTTTTGCTTATAACGTGTCAATTGGGTTTATAGAGTTTGAACTTGCTTGGATCAGCCATTGAGGCGAGCCATAGAGAGGCCATGATCTATCGCTTTAAAGCGGAGAAGGCGGAAAAGGATCTTGCTCGCATGCGAGACGAGAAGTTGGCGCGAGACGCTCAACTCGCTCGTGATCATGCCAGGGCTGTTCGAGGTGATGAAGACTCGCGCTTCTCAATTCCAGGTTAAGTACGGGAATCTTAAGGATGCTTTCAACTCGCTGGGCGACTTCCGTGAGTGTCGCGGCTCCGTTGGGAGCCTTTGGAAGACGCATGAAGATGACTACGTTTTCGAGAGGGAGATGGAGTTAATGAAGGGTGGCATGAAGGATCATGCTCACGCTGAGGCGACCATTCCTCCGATCGATGGGAAGATCCAGGGATTCTGGGATCCCATCCCAGTTTCCCTTGATACCAAAGAAACTACGACTGATTTTGCCGGTGACGATGAGGAAGTGAACTTTCCCGCGGATGCATTCGGAGCTTCCTTGTCCGGGAGTTTTAACTTTAATCTGTGAGCATTTTGACGGGAAGAAATTTTTCCCTTTATCTAGTATTTAGCGGCCGAGTGTGGCCTTTGTTCATATATGTCTGGCCGAGTGTGGCCTTCGAACTTTGTACGGGCCTTTTTTGGCCGCTTTTATCGGGACTGACCGTTGGTGGCTCTGAACCCCTACCGCTATGCGGTTTATAATGGATGTTTGTTTGAGTTACTTTGTTTTAGAGTGGGTTTTGAAGTAAACATGAGTTGTCGTCTCATATTTATCTTCGTTGAAGCGTTCAATCTGTTAGTTTGTTCGAGACGTGAGTTTTCGTAAAAATTATTTACGATCTTCCGGGAACGTTGAGTTATGAACGAAGAGACATGTTTTAGGATCTCTTATCATTTAGATATCATGTCTTTGAGATGTCTGAGACCAATGCGAAGGGTTTAGGGAAAGACCTAGGTTTACTCTCGGTTTTAAGGTTTGTGCGGTGACTAGCCGGCTATCGGTTTTCCTGTTGCGATTTCTACCTGATTCGTACCGATTTAAAGTCCGCGATAGGTTTTCGGCTTATACGACTTGTATGGTACGAATCGAGCATCTTTCCAGAGACAATTTTTAAGCCAACTGGAAGTGCTAGACCAAAATTTAGGATTTTTTTTTGTAGCGCGCTTTCGTCCTTGTGTTGGACGTTTGAAGATCAAAAGAGTGATCAAGTTGCGTTTGTTTATGACGGTTGATGTGTTCATCGGGGCCAATCGACGAACGGAATGTAAGATTTGTAGTGGTCGCGTTCAGACAATTTGTTCGTATCATCTCGATTTTTAACTTGGCGACGTCTCGCAGTTATTTCGAAGACTATACGTATATTGCTGAAGTGAGATTGTTTTGTGATTTTGTCTTAAAAAGAGCGACGCATATTTCTTAAAAATTTCGAAATCTCAATAGAATTCGATTACAATAACACATCTTTTCCTATGTGGGAGTATACGAGTATACGCACCCACTCCCCCCCCCCCCTTTTTAGAGAGGAGGATAGCTGAACTCGTCCTTCGATGAGCTGCCTACGTACCCCTTTCGAGGATCAAGCCATCTCGTAGTTCTGTTTTACGCCGCGAGCGTTTTTACTCGGCGGTTGTCACCGTGCTGACCGCCTTGATCGAGATGATCGTGGCAGGGTCAGTGTTCTCTTCCGGATGTTCCGGTTGAGTTGTAGTGTCGGCTTCGGCCTCATGTTGAGTTTCAACAACCGAACCGTCTGCGTCGGCAGATGAAGTGAAATCGTCTTTTCTCGAGACGTTGTTGGTCAAAGATTTATCGATCTTCGTGCGTTTGCGATTTGCCGTTGCAGAGGTTCTCATCTGTCTTAAGTTGTGTTCTGCGAGGAAGCACAATCGCGATTGTTTCTGACATCCTCAGATAGCTGCGACTCCGTTTGGTGTCGGGAATTTGACGCCCTGGTGGTACGTCGATGGAACAGCTTGCATAGCGTTGAGCCACGGGGTTCCCATGATCACGTTGTAGATGGCAGGATGATCGACTACCGCGAACTCTACGATTTTTGTGACCTCCTTGGCCATGACAGGTAGCTGAATCGATCTGAGGGTCATCGATACTTCGCCAGAAAAGCCTGTGAGTGGTTTCGGAGATGGAGTTACTTCTCCGAGTTTGATGCTCATCCGATTGAGAGTGTCGCGGAAGATTACATTGACCGTGCTTCCCGTGTCGATGAGTACTCTTCCGACTTCCAGATCTCGTATGACGAGGTCTATGACGAGCGGATCGTAGTGAGGCTGATCAATCCCGCCGGCTTCCTCCTTTGTGAAGGTGATTGAGCAATTGTGATCGCCTCGGGTAGGAGACCATGTAGGCCAGTTCGCGCTTGACTCCGCCTTCTGCTGGTAAGCCTTGATGGCCGAAACCGTATCGTTGCAGAATTGTGATCCTCCGATGATCATGTTGACTCTACGATGGTTGTTATCGTTCCCTTTGTCGTCTGGTCTCGAGGATGAGATCTTTCACGCTGGTCACTTCCGAGAGTTCTCCGTCTAGTAGCTTCGCGGCCAGCCTTTCTCCCAAGGCCTTGCAGTTAGTCGTGGAGTGTCCTCGGGATTGGTGGAACTCGCAGAATGTGTTTTCATCATATCCTTGGTTGCGAGTCCACGTATTACCCGTGGTTCGGCCCTGGTCTGAGCCGATCGCGTAATTATGCGCTCCTTGGAGTTTTTCCCCTTCGTGATGGACATACTTGTCGTTACGAGGGTTCTTCTTCCTCGTTTTTGGGTCTACATCTTTTGAGGACGATCTGGCCGACTTATGCTTCTGCGATAAGATTTTCGTTTCTTCCTCGATCATGATGTAGTCTGTCGCCTTGTGGAGGGCGTTTTGGATCGTCCGAGGTTTTTCGAGGGATATCCATTTTCTGAATTTCGACTTGTACCAGAGCGCCTTTCTGAGCGCATCGATGGCCAACTTGTCGCTTATCCCGCTGACCCTGGACATTACCAACTTGAACCGGCTGATGAACTCGTGGAGGGGTTCCTCTTCCCTCTGGGACAGAGTCCATAGATCGACATCGGAAGTTTCTCTATCTATGAACATAGAGTATTGCTTGAGAAATTCCGATGCGAGCTGTCGGAAACTCCCGATAGAGTTTCGCTTAAGGCGCACAAACCATTCGAGGGCTGCTCCTTCTAGATTCTCGACGAACAGGCGGCAGTAGCCGGCGTCTCTCTCGCCGTCCTTCAGCCTCGCTCTTCCCATCGTGATGTGGAAAGCCAGAAGGTGAGCTCTCGGATCGGTCGTACCATCATACTTCGGTACTTTGATTTTTCCTGGATTGGATACCCTTGTATCTGAGATGCGAGCGGTGAAGGGGGTCTTCCGAGCCCCTTCCAGCAGTCTTTCAATTTCGGGGGCCGCGCTCGTAGCGTGATGGATTTGGGATTTTACGGCTCTTACTTCTGCCGCAGTCTTGGTGATATAGTCGCGAAGATCGCGTATATCCGACATCTCGTCAGCAGATTTCCGCGCTTGTCGGCGTCTACTGCGAGTGAGCTCGGTTTGTTTTTCAGCCAGCTCTTCATGTTCGTTCCAATAGAGGATTTCCTCCTCTTCTGTCATTGGTTTGTCGAACGGAGAGCTTTCCCGAGTGAATCGGCTTCTGGTCCATCTTGGATGTCTGTCGGCGTCCTCATCAGTATTGTTGGAGACATCGCTAGGATCCAGGTCGACTAGCTCGACTCCGTTGTCCTCCAAAACCTTCGCGGGAGGCGGTGGGCTTTCGGAGTTTCCCTTTTCGACGGGAGATCTCTCGCTAGGGTTTTGACCCGAAGGTTGTTCCTGCGCGGCTCCAGGCCTGTTGAGTGGGGTTGCGAAGTCGAGTCTTTTCCCGCAAACTTTAGCGGTTCCGCGGGGGCGGATTGCTCGAGTCCTTGCCGTTAAAGTTTCAACTTGTTTGGTCAAGGTGCTCACGAGCTTATCCTGTTCTTCCGACCTTTTTTCGTAGGTGGCGAACATCTTTTTAAACTCCTCGAGTGCCGCGGCGTTGGCTGGTGCGTTGGCCGCGGATACGTTCGATGCGGGAGTGTGGAGATCAGTGCCGCTGCCTCCGTTAAGAGGAGTTTGCACGTTATCCGCGTCGTCAGTTGACATGTCTGGTTGAGCGTGATATGGTTGAGAGTTAGATTGATCCGTACCCCCCCCCCTCCTTCTAGCGCCAAACTGTGGGAACCGAAATTCGCACTGTCGATTTCCGCTAAAATAAGGAAACTAGGAAAAACCTAATTTCCCAGAGGTCCCGGATATCTGCTAATACCACACGCCAAGCAAATCAGAACACAATAATGACAACGAAGAAGTGTAAGAATCGTAAGAAGAGAGCAAAGAGAAGTCTTATTCCGAATTTGCGTATGAGCGTTTACAACAAGGTATAAGCCTGGGCTCGAGAGCTGTCGGAGAGATTCCTAGTTCTAGCAACCCTAAGACGGCTAAACCTAATTGAGTCGCAGCTCGGAATAACAAAAACGAAAAGCTGCCTAATAGCTCTGAGCGCTAAGTTTTCTCTGAAAAAGTTCCTCTTTATGCCTCTCGCCTAGGACCCCTTATATACTGGCTCCAAGGTCGGTTTACGCTTTTCATCTTCTGCCCTTAAGCCGCCATAGCATAAAAATGGAGATATTCCATTTTTTCTGATCTTCGTAATTATCTTCAAAATTTCGTATTTATCAGCGGAAACTTGACATTTATCTTCCCTTGCGAACCAAGCGTAAACCAACATATGGTTTACGGGCTGTTGGTTAAGAAATCGTAAGTTGGGCCTCGAGTCATGTCTTAGGTCCCTTTGGGCCGTCTTTCGACTCGAAGCTTTTGTTACGGCTTCTTTCGATAAAGAATGAACTTTCCGCGGTTTTTACGGTAAAGTTTGATTGATAACTTAGAAATAGCGGGGAACGTGAGATGGGTTCGCTACGGTATTCGGGAGATAGCATCGAAGGGAAGACGAGAATACATGGACTGATGTCGTATCGACGTTTCGGAAGAGCTCGGTCGCTACGTAGCGACCGAGCAGAATGGGCGTTTGGTCGTAGCGATTGAGCTTTGGCTCAAACTCGGTCGCTACGTAGCGACCAAGCGGAGCACGTGTTTGGTCGCTGCGTAACGATCCTTCTCGAGCTCTTGTCCGATGATTCGCGTTTCTTCCGCAAAGCTTTTCGTAAAGAAGAATCTATTTCGAAAAAGTATTTGTCGAAGAAGTTTTCTACGTTTTTTCTTCTTCGGGGATTTGGACGTTAACTTCGTCGTAACCGTTTTTGACCCGAACATGCACTCTCATACCCTTTAACCTTCACCATTCTTTGAAGCCAACATTAATTTGTATGAGTGAGGTCTTTTATTGATAGCATGTCATGTGCAAAATCTTGAGTATTAGGAGCGACAATGGGTTGTTCTCATCTTTGGCTAGCATTAGGACCTCATTTGAGCTTGCCTCTAGGATGGTTGTTGGGTTTGTGAGCTTAAATTCTTTTGATCTTGGGAATGAGAGAGATTGAGTGAGAAAAATGAACCAAGAAGAGTGCTTAAAGTAAGAAACCCCTAGGGATAAAAAAAAGAGAGAGAAACTCTAGGGTATAAATATAACCCCTTCCCAAAAAAAAAAAGTGAGTGGGGAAAAGAAAAGAAAAGAGCTTAGCGAAAAAGAAAAAATATTCAAGAAAAGTCCCTAGTTGGTTGAATCAAAAGTAGAGAAAAAAGTGTTCATTGGGTGAGAGATGAAAGTGAGTGTATTTTGGGTTTGGGAATGATGAAAAAGAAGGGTAGAACTTGATACTACTTAAGAAAAAGGTAGAATGATGAGAACAAGGCATTGTATGCATGAATTGCTCCTTTTCTTAGATAAATTTTGCATAATGATCTTGCTCATATTCTTGAGTGTGAATCACTACAAAAAAATGCATTTGAAGTCCATCTTTCTTCACATTAGACTATCTCTTCTCACCAAACCAAATGATTAGGATCAAATCCCCATTTGCAAGAATTCACCTTGTGTTGAATGGCATTGCAACTTGTATAGAGATAAAAGAGTTTTGATAGGCCTTGAGAAGCTAGAGTGCACTAAGGGAGTTGCTCATACAATTTGCTATGTTTTCCTTAGGATGTTAAGTTGAAGGCTAGAAAGTGTTTATTTTGGTTATGAGTTCCCATTTGCAAATCTCTATCCCTTGAGTTCTTGAAAGTTTACTTGTGCACAAGTAAATCATGACTAGTTTGGGGGAATTGATGTCTAGTGATTTTGTTAAATTTTAGATTCATAATTTAGCTTATTATGATCATTTTAGATTGCATTTAGGTGTCTACATTGCATACATTTGTTCATTTATGTGCATTAGTGTTTGGAGTGCTCAATTGGAAGTTTTGGGCGACATTGGAGGGTTATTTCTGCAAATTAAAAAGTCTTGGGCTAGTTTGTAAAGAACCAGAATTCCGAGGACCTGTTTTGCAAATAAGCAAGAGCTCACCATTGGAGCTCACGATCTTTCTCCTCGCTGATCCGGAACTTGTTGACACGTCGAGCTTGATTCTGACGATGAGCACGGCCACGGCGGTGGAGCTGAGCATGGCGAGGGGACGAGCTGTCACGAAGAGAATCTCGTGGTGGATGGCTTCAACTAAATATCATGTTTGACGAGCCGCGACGGAGAGAGATTGGGACACGGCCACGGTTCTGGTGTGGTCGCGGCTTGGAGGAGAGCTGAGGTGGTCGAGATTGATGATTGCAGCACCGGCGAGTTGAGACACGCAGAGAAGTGGAGTTTGCGGCTTAGCGAAGCAATGGAGCTTGGGCGCAGGTGGACGTTGCGGACAGGGGCTCACCGCAGAATCATGGCAGAGACTTGAGGCAAGGACCGTGGACCTCTGGACTCGGGCTAACACAGGCCATGGAATCGAGGCAGAGAGTTGAGTGGTTCGAAGGAGACGCCGCGGCAGCACGACGCGGATAAGCTCAGTCCGCGGAATCGAACCAGAGAGCTCGAGGTTGGCGTGGACAAACCGCGGCTCACGGACGCGAGTTGGAGCCATCCGCGGTCGATGACAAGATCAGCCAATCCATTTGTCTTTCAGGTCAAACCCGGGTTGGTCAGGTCGACCCGGTTCGAGTTTTAAGCCTTTATAAATACTTTTTAGACTAATCTTAGGACTGATCTTGTTTTCTATCTAATCAAAACCACTTTTGACGTGAAAGATTTAATCTTGATCATTATCTTTTGTGTTTGTTTGATTGCTTTGATCATTAATCATGTTTAGACTTAGATCAACTAATGATTTAGTTTCTACCATGATAATGAGTGAGTAGTCATCTTTGGATTCATGGGTTAGTGTGGGAACCGAAATTCGCACTGTCGATTCCCGTTTAAATTAGGAAAGTTAGGAAAACCCTAATTTCCCAGAGGTCCCGGATATCTGTTAAACCACACGCCAAGCAATCAAGACACGAAATAAAGACGAGAAAAATAAGAAATCGAAAAGAGAGCAAAAAGGAGTCTTATTCTGAATTTGCGTATGAGCGTTACAACAAGGTAGAAGCCTCGGCTACGAGATCTGTCGCCATTCCTAGTTCTAACAACCTAAGACTGCAAAACCTAGTTGAGTCGCAGCTCGAAATAACAAAAACGGAAAGTTCCCTAAATGCTCTAAGTGCTAAATTTTCTCTGTGTCGAATCCTCCTTTGCCTTTCACCTAGGACTCCTTATATACTTGCTCCTAGGTCGGTTTGCGCCTTTCTCCTTCTGCCCTTAAGCCGTCATAGCTCAAAAATGGAGATATTCCAATTTTCCCGATCTTCGTGATTATCTTCGGAAACTTCATATTTATCCGTGGAAACTTGACATTTATCATGCCTTACAAACCAAGCATAAACCGTCATAAGGCTTATGGGTTTTCGGTTAAGAAATCGTAAGTGGGCTTAGAGTTGCATTTTAGGTCTCTTTGGGCCGTCTTTGACTCGAAATGTTTATAACGGTTTCTTCGATAAAAACAAACTTTCCACGGTTTTTATCATAAATTTTGACTGATGACTTCGAGTGATGAGAAACAAAGAATGGTTTAGCCATGGCCTATGGGAGATAGCATTAAAGAGTAGACGAGAATGCATGGATTTGTGTCGTATCGACGTTTTGGGAAAGTTCGGTTGCTACGTAGTGAGCTTGGCTGGAGCTCGGTCGCTACGTAGCGACCGAGCCGTGTGCGTGCTCGATCGCTACGTAGTGACCGAGCTTGGCTTGTGCGTGGTCCGATGGCCATACTTGAGCTTGTCCGTGACCGATTTGGATACGTGTCCGTTGCCTCCGGACATTCGGTATTTAGCGGTTCGATTGAGATTAGAACAAGATTTTACCGCAAGGCTCTTTGTGAAGATTCTTTTTACGAAGAATAACTTTTG
The DNA here is from genome assembly GCF_020379485.1 of Brassica napus. NCBI lineage: Eukaryota > Viridiplantae > Streptophyta > Magnoliopsida > Brassicales > Brassicaceae > Brassica > Brassica napus. The sequence goes on along the minus strand of NC_063450.1, from coordinate 31,958,946 downwards.
TAAAAAATGTTCACGCTAATTTTTACGGAGATTTGGACATTAACTTCGTCGTAACCGTTTTCGACCCCAATAATTACTTTTCGTAAAAAGTTCATGCTGATTTTTACGGATATTTGGACGTTAATTCCGTCATGACGTTTTTTGACCCCAACAGTTAGTCCCCCAGCCCGTTAGATATGTGGATTGTAGATGTGAGGTTCTAGCGAGCGATAAGAAAAGTTAGGCAAGTTAGGTGGAATTAATGGTTGAAAATGTCAGCTGAAAGTTGTACGTTCACTCTAAAAAGAGTGCAATTTGGTAAGATTGGGGCTGCGCCCTATGAAAGCTTCATACGTACCATTGTCAAAAGGGATCAAGCCATTCGTAGTTCGTCTTGGAGTTAAGATTCTTATGACCTGTTTTCCAGTGAGACCTTTTACGGTCCGGTTATGTTGCCGTTGATGGCATTTTGTAGTGGACCTTTGTCGGCCTCAAGATTAGCCTTGAAGGCTGTTTGCTTTGGCCAAGTGTGGCCGTATTTACGTTTTCAGGACTGAGCCATGTGGCTTCGAATCCCTGCCGCTTTGCGGACTTTAAATGAATTGAAGACTATTTTTTCGAAGAAGAAGTTTGTCATCTCGTATCTAACTCTTTTGTTGGATCGTCGTATTCGCTGCTCGTTCTAGATGGCATTGTTTGAAGAATTTGATTTTTCAAAAAAATTTCGAGAGAGTTAGAATATTGACGAAGGGACATGATTTAAGATCTCGTTATCACTTTTGGATATCATGCCTTGAGATGTTAGTGACCAGTGTGCTGGGTTTAGGACAAGACCTAGGTTTACTTCTGGTTTTAGAGGGTGCGATGACTAATTCGACTTACATATCCCGTTTCAGTTTCATCCTGATTCCATACCGATTTAAAGTCCGCGATAGGTTTTCGGCTTATACGACTTGTATGGTTGGAACCGAGCATCTCTCCAAGGACAATTTTTAAGCCTCCTGAAAGTGCTGACCAAAATTTTTGGGTTTCTTTTATAGCGCTATTATCCTTGTGTCGGATGTACAAGAGTCATCTCTACGAGATGGCTAAGTCTGTTTAGGACGTTAAGAGTTTGTTGTGATCAGCAACAAACTTAACGGTAAAAAATTACTGTTTTGAGTCTTCGCGAAGGATATGTTTTGAGAAGATGTTAGTGCGTATGACTGTCTGGTCTTCCAAGAAGGTGTTTTTATCGAGGAATAAAGTTTCGTCGAAGAACGAATCTTCAGGCGTCTGCGACGTCTAGCGATGCTGAAGATTTGTTATTCTTTTGTATGCCGCATTTCGTTCTTAAAATGCTTGTGGGCTTGAAGGTGTTCCGGTGTTGGAAGGGTTTTGTCTTAACCCTGCGTTGGAAAAACGTCTTGGTTTATCTGCGGATGTTCGCAGCCAAAATTGTTGTTCCATTTTTGATGTTAAGTATTTTGATTTATGATTGAGGGATTTGGATCAAGGGGACGCGTAGATTTGTCCCTGGGAAGAAGCATTTTTCTTCACTGTGCTTTTTGTGAAGAGTCGGCCCTCCGAGATTTTATTTCGTGCATTTTTAAAGAAGATTTGTTACGAATTTTTCCTAACATGCTGCGATTTACAGGTAAAATGTTGCAGGCTTAAAGTTAATTGTGAAACTTGGTCGATTATCGACAAGTTTAATTTTTCCGTTACTTGTTTGGTTGTTAGGACTCAACTTTGTTATGGAAAAATTTATCGTATAATTTCCGCTCTGGGTTATACGACAAATAGTCTGTGTAATCGTCACTTGGCGTTTTATGACAAATCATGGATTGTTCTTTAGCCGTTTAAGTGATTGGAGCGGTGGTTGCTTAATTATTATGGCTTGGATGAAGACTGTGTTCAGCCGTATAACCAAGGACGTTGTTGGTAAAGGACCAGACCATGGAAATTTTGTCTTACGATTATCCTCAAAGAGGATGCTGAATTCTGGTTCTGGTTTTACGGGGAGGCGTAGTTGGCCGAGGGCCAAAAAGCGTTTGTCGAGATTGATAGGCCAAGTATAGCGGAGTTTTCCGTGTTATAGGTGATGGTTGTTTTAAAACGAGCTTCCACTTTGGGTTTAAGTTATACGATGAATGTTTCGTATACTGTTTCCTTTAGTCATATAAAATTGTTTCCTTTTTATCCAAGGGAGACAAATTTTAAGAGGCTCGACGCAGAACCCTTGTGGATTTGGTTGCGAGGCGATTGCCTGCTCGGTTGTGACCGTGGGGAACAAAACGCAGAAGCCAGTGAGCCGCATGGCTAAATATGAGATCTATTAAATCGTAATGTGAATAGATCTCTCTTTAGATTGGTCATCCAAAGTCAGATTTTACAGCTTTGTGTTTGCTATACAAAATATACTTCTTCGTAAAACCAGTTATGTTTACTTTCAAAAGTTTATTCGTAAGACTTGGTCTGATTGTACGAATGATTTTTCGTGTAAGTAATGGGAACCGGTTTTACGAAGATTGTAAATCGGTGATATGTATACACATGTCAAAGTAGCGTTGTTTCTGCGGGTTTTACGAGAAACGTTTCTGCTGTGATTTCGATCTTAGGTGAAAGTTGTTTGGAGTTACTCATGGAGTGTTACCAAAGTTTATTTCACTACGATCTAGTCGCAGAACGTTTTTCATAGGTTTTTTGAGAGGATTCTCATGACACATTCGTTTCTGGAACTAATTGGTCAAACCAGAGGTAGATCTAGGCAACGATCGGGAAGAAAGTGTTCCCTTTAATGTGCTCAATGCTACATTTATTCTCGAGTTTTCTTCGTCACAAATGTTCTCGATGCTTTTCTGTGACTCACTTGGTTCAACGGAAACTGAAAGAAATGCTTTGATGCTTGAAGATTTCTCGTACAAAATTTTATACGGAAATGGCTTTAGAAAGTCGAAAAGGGCTTGATGACTTTGGCTAATCGTCGAGTTTCAGTTTGACATTGGTGCAGGTTTTCTATATGCAAGATTTCGACAAGAAATGTTGAGATATGTTCATGATCGTCTGGATATGTTGCTATAATTTAGACGAATTTTAGATTGTCGTTTGCTTTTTTGGGACGATTTATGGAGGCATCGTATTGCCTAAATGTTTTTCTGCCTATTGTTGCGAGAGTTTGCTTTGACGAAAGTGTTTTCTTGATGACAAGGCAAAAGTTTTTGAAGTTTGAGAGTATACGAGTATAGTATATGTACCTACTCCCCCCCCCCATTTTTTACGAAAGAAAACGATTGAACCGATACTTTGAAGGGTTGTGTACGTTTCTTCTTCCGAGGATTGGAATGATCGACAGTCTTGGTCGATTTAAAGACGACGGTGGGACTGTGAATAGGATGTTGACGACTTGGGATATGTCGGCTTTAAGAAAATCGCTAGAAACGAATCGGTTTTAAGACGACGTTCGTGTCTCTAGTTCTTTCTTTCTTTAGGAAGTGATCTGAATATGCGTGGCGATCGTTTCGATTTTCAGAGAGTTTAGATTGGTTTGCAAGATCTGCCTGAATAGTCATGGAACAATATACCAGGACAGGAAAAATCGCCTAAGACTTAGTTTGCTAGACTATCCACCTAGGTTTTAAGTTCCCTAAAGTTCTACGGCAGTCTCAAAGGCGTTTCTATTTCTTAGTAATTTCCTATGCAAATTCCAAGCCTGATTTCAAGTCGGAAATACCTTAGTTCTCTCGAAGATTCGGGTTAGCCTCTTCTCCGTTTTGCTTGCTCATTTGCCCTTACTCTTTCGTGTCTGTCTGCCCATTTCGAATAGCAAGAATATTTATTCTTCCTGGACTTCTCTGCTTTCCTGGCCGCGTTTAGGCTGCTGCCAATATTTGCGGTTTTCGTGATCCATGTTTCAATCTTAGTATCATTGGATTTACAAAAATGAATGAGCATCTCGTCGAAAACCTTTTTAGCGTTTTGGAATAGCCAGGGATGATTAAGAGGTGCCAAGGATGATCAGGAAGACTTGCCAGGTGATGAGATTTTGGCGACAGATCGAGGCGTGAGAGGAAGGATGGTGAGACCGTGGAGAGAGGCGGATGGGCAAATTTTGATTCACGGATTTCGCTCCATCTCTTTCCTTATCCGAGATTCTTTTCCTACGATTGTTGTTAGATTTTCGAAGGTTGTCAAATGTCGCCAACTTTAGTTTTACGAAAGTTTTTTCGAAAAATAATATCGAGTTTAATTTTACGAAAGTTATTCCGCAAAATATTATCGATTTTAATTTTACGAAAGTTGTTTCGTAAAAGGTTGTCGAGTTTAATTTTTGCAAAGGTTATTTCGCAAGATACTGTCGAGCATAATTTTTACGAGATTTGTTCCGTAAAGAAGTTTTCAAGTTTTGGTTGTTCGAGAGCCGTGACGAGGTTAATTATTGCAACCAAACTTAATCAGAAGTTTTTCTCATATCCGTGGGATTGATCCGTAGAAGTTTTGAGTAGTTTTTTCCGAAGTAAGATTTATGTGACAAACATCGACAACTCGCGGAATTTGTTACTATGGAAGTGATACTTGAATTCTTACGAAACCTTAGGCTTCAGAAAACGTTTTAGCGGTGGGGATACGATCTCCCGTTTTGCTTTATTTAGTCTTCGTCAGCCGTTTTAGTTTTCGAGTGATTCTATAGAAATTAACTTCATTTCTCTGAAAGTTATTTGGAAGAAGTACAGCCGTGGGGGTTTCATAACCGGATTTGCTGCGCTTCCTTTTTCTACGATAAATCTAGGGTTTTTCCGAAAGATAATCGGAAGAAGTACAGCAGCGAGTTATGTACCCGACTTGCTGTGCTTCTTTTTTCCCGCGACTAACCTAGGGTTTTTCCGTAAGATAGTCGGAAGAAGTACCGCGGTGAGTTATGTACCCAATTTGCTGTGCTTCCTTTTTCCATGACTAACCTAGGCTTTTTCCGCAAGATAGTTGGAAGAAGTACATCGGTGAGTTATGTACCCGTTTTGATGTGTTTCTGCGATTAACCTAGGTTTTTCTGCGGTTTTGGGATGAGGAAGTTTTACTTTTCCGAAATATTTTCGGAAAACGTGTTTTGGTAAAACCCTTACACGTTGAGATTTCTTTAGTTTGGTAATGAGCCAAACTTACGGGGTTTGATAAGATTTATCGTTCCCCTTTATGTTTAAAAAGAGAAATTGCGAGCTCGTTTCATTGCACTTCCTGTGGCGAAAAGTCGCGGCAAGGTTTTCGATTTTCTCAAGAACTGTGGCGTTTGTGTAAGCGTTGGCCATAGGCGGAGTGGCGGCTGGAGTTGTCTTACCAGCGTTGTTGCGAACTTCGATTTTGTCTTTTGTATTTCCAGACATTGTTTTGATCAAGCGTTTTGCGGCTATGAGTTAGAGTAATCCGTACCCCCCCCTCCTTCTAGCGCCAAACTGTGGGAACCGAAATTCGCACTGTCGATTTCCGTTTAAATTAGGAAAGTTAGGAAAACCCTAAATTCCCAGAGGTCTCGGATATCTGCTAAACCACACGCCAAGCAATCAAAACACGAAATAAAGACGAGAAAAATAAGAAATCGAAAAGAGAGCAAAAATGAGTCTTATTCCGAATTCGCGCATGGGTAGAAGCCTCGGCTATGAAAGCTGTCGGCGAGATTCCTAGTTCTAACAACCTAAGACTGCAAAACCTAGTTGAGTCGCAGCTCAAAATAACAAAAACGAAAAGTTGCCTAAATGCTCTAAGTGCTAAGTTTGCTCTGTCTCGAATCCTCATTTGCCTCTCACCTAGGACTCCTTATATACTTGCTCCTAGGTCGGTTTGCGCCTTTTCCCTTCTGCCCTTAAGCCGTCATATCTCAAAAATGGAGATATTCTAATTTTCCCGATCTTCGTGAATATCTTCGGAAACTTCACATTTATCCGTGGAAACTTGACATTTATCTTGCCTTACGAACCAAGCATAAACCGTCATAAGGCTTATGGGTTTTCGGTTAAGAAATTGTAAGTGGACTTCGAGTTGCGTTTTAGGTCTCTTTGGGCCGTCTTTGACTCGAAACGTTTATTACGGTTTCTTTGATAAAAATAAACTTCCCGCGGTTTTTATCATAAAGTTTGACTGTTGACTTCGAGTGATGAGAAACAAAGAATGGTTTAGCCATGGCCTACGGGAGATAGCATTAAAGAGTAGACGAGAATGCATGGATTCGTATCGTATCGTGCTCGGTCGCTAGTGTGCATGTTCGGTCGCTAGTGTGCGTGCTCGGTCGCTACGTAGCGACCGATCTTGGCTTGTGCGTGGTCCGATGGCCATACTTGAGCTTGTCTGTGGCCGATTTGGATACGTGTCCGTTGCCTCCGGACGATCGGTATTTAGCGGTTCGATTGAGATTGGAACAAAATTTTACCGCAAGGCTCTTTGTGAAGATTCTTTTTACGCAGAATAACTTTCGTAAAAAATGTTCAAGCTGATTTTTACGGAGATTTGGACATTAACTTCGTCGTAACCGTTTTCGAGCCCAACAATTATTTTTCGTAAAAACGTTCATGCTGATTTTTACGGATATTTGGACGTCCGTCGTGACCGTTTTTGACCCCAACAGTTAGGATGATTATGATGATTAAGTGATGATCTAGAATGTTTAGAGTAAATTAATATATTTCCTTGCTTGATTGAGTGATCTTAATGCTAATCTAGAGTTGGCCATTTTAGATTAGAAATCTAGACATTTCATTGCCCGGAAGGTGTTCGATGAAATGTCTGAGCCAACTCAACATGCTCTTAGCTTACCCTACCAAAGGCATTTGATGTTAGGGGAGTTTAGAAAGTTGAATGATCTGTTCTTAATGATTGCTTGATTGACACAAACCAAATGCATTTGATGTTTGATCAATGAGAGTAAATGAGCTTTTGTCTTGACAAAGAACTTGCTTAGAATTGTTATCTAGACTTAGGGAAATGTGTTGATTGAAACCTTGCCATTTTAGATTGAGTCTTAGTCATTCGAAATCAAATTCCTATACCCATGATTCCTCATTTATCCATTTGCTTGAAAGTTGCTAGTTAATTGTGTTAGAATCGTGTTAGCTTAATCAAATCACTTCATTACATTGAATGCATTTAGCTTAAGTATGAACCTGAATTCTCTTTGAATTGAAACACTTAGAAATTGATTGACATCTAAAATACTACTTTGATTTGAACCTTGGACCCTTGAAAAGTCCTTATCAGTATTCTACCAAAGAACCGACCCACAACGAAATCTTTATGCTGGAGAGCACCGCGTTCGAAGACCTCATCCGGAATCATCACTCTAGGTATACCTTCTTGAGAGATACTAGGTGGAGTGGTAGACATTCTTTTCAGTGTCTTGTCTGTAGAGAGATTTGCTCTATCAGCCCATGTGATTGGGTTTGTTTGAGGATTCTCAGTAGTAGGGGTTTGAGAACCTACTTGGGAAACGACAGGAGGGGAAGGACCCAATAAACTCGGGGCAGTTTGGGGTGAGGACACAGGGATAAAATTAAGGTTTTGAACAGTATCCAATTTAGGGATTTGAACATGAGATTTAGGGGTAATGAGGTAGGAAGCAAGGAGGTCAGCAGCTGATACACCAGTTTGAGTGGAGAGGGATGATAGAGCATCTGGTTACGGCAAGTCAGCGCGGAGAGGTAGCACAGTAGAAGGGAAAGAGGGGAGGAGAGGAGAGGAGGAGGGGAGGGAAGGGGGACAAGGACGGGTCGGGGGGGGGATGTGGGAGGTCGGGCGAGGTTTCCGACTGAGGCCGGAGGGCACACGACGGAAGCAGACATGGAGAATCAACAATTCGCCTTTTTTGTCGCCAGAGAGAAAAAAAAAAAGAAAAAAGGCGTTCAATCTTATGTTTTTTAACATAAGAGATTCTTGTGTGTTGTATATTTTGATCAAAAAGTTAACATAATTAAGTTACAAAAAGTAACATAATTCCAAATAGAACAATGAAAAATAACATGTATTTTTTAAAAGTTTGTATCAGTCTTTTACCAAAAAAAAAGTTTGTATCAGTTCCAGCGTAGCCAATACTATACGTTACACCTAACAGGATAAATCCAAAAGAATATGTTCGGTTTTTTTTTTTGACAAAGGGTATGTTGGGTTTATAATCCTATATATTGATATTTTTCTTGTTTCAAATCCCAATATAGTTCCACCAAATAAACGAAGAACTCGAATGTTCATTCGAAAAAAAAGAAGAATTCGAATGTTTTCTTATAATTTCACCTAACCTAAGCTCGATTAATTAGAGTTTAGAGTAACTAACAGATTGTTTAATCAAAGTCAAACAAGTGTATGAACCTTTTTCTTGAAAAATACTATAAATAATTTCACTAGAAGTGATTTAAATAATTAAATATGATACTAATAATTGATGCTAAAATAGGTGTGGCTGCTTAGTTGTAGCGACTTCCCAACTATGTGTTTTGCTTCCAGGAATGTAAGCATTTAACTTGGACTCAGCCATTTATTTTTATAAGGTCTGACTTTTGTGAGTGGAACAGAATTGATAGCTAAAGACATGTTTAGGTTGTTTAGGTTGAGGAGGGCTTGATGCTTTTCGTTTGACGCAACTTAGTAGAAGTATTTATAGTTGCTTATGAAAAGGTAGGTTAAATTGTAGATATTAAGTACATATTTTGTTAGTTGTGATTCAAAATAATTGATATCGGATACTGTTTTGAATTATTAACTATATATTCCTTGTTTGGTTTAATCATCATAAAACCGGAATATTTAATTTACAATAAAGATTAGGTAAACATGATTTGCAAGTTTTGATTTCAAGAATATTCCGACTTTTGCTAGTTAATGATATCTTTTGTGATGATGGGTTCGTTGAAATTGGGGGGGGGGGGGGGGGGGGGGGGTGGGATTTAGGAATTATTGAATTTATTGGTAAGAATTGATCAATTATATTGCTTGATATTGTTTATTTTCTGATTCTTTCGTGGATGTAGGTAACGTTTTTGGAATAAGTTATTTTGGAAACTAATAAATGATATATAGATTTTGTGAATAGATAATATCAAATGATTAAAAATTAATATATTAATAAGTATAATAAGATTTTATCGATATTAGAGATTTGTCAAAATACTTCTTGTTACAAAACCATACAATTGATAATAAAAATATAATAGTAAATATAAACATACATACATACATGGAATTAATGGTTTAGATGAGAAAAAGTTACGTGATTGCACTTGGATGAGCTAAAAAAATACATGATAGCACAATAATGTATATTAGATCATCCCTCTTGAGAATTGTATATTTTGAATCTATTGACATGGTTAATTATTATGCCTTAAGTCAAACAAAAAAAGACATGGTTAATTATTTATATATTTGATTTTCAGTTTGCAGCGCAAGGTAAAAGGACGCATGAGGGGGAGAGTTAAATTAAATTTGGTTCAGTCGGTTTACGTTAAATTTGTATTGCGCTGGTTTATATTTTTTTTTTATAACGTCTATTTTATTGATATTAGGGGGAGAGTTAAATTAAATTTGGTTCATTAAACGTGAAACAATTCATTAATCCGATTGACTGCTCCTGGAATGTAGATTTGCTTAATGCTTATATACATGCTGATGATGTGGAACTCATTAGAGGTTTAGCGGTAAGTAGATCCTACAAACCAGATACAGTGGGATGAAGTTTTACGGAGTCTGGTAAATATTCGGTTAAATCAGGTTTTAGAACTGAATCTTTATATCCAGATAGAGTACATAGGAGTATTTGCTATGGACCAACTGTTAAACCGTTATTAGCCTTTTCTTGGAAACTGAAGTGTCCTCCAAAATTGAGACATTTTGTGTGGCAATTTCTTTCTGGCACATTACCAGTTTCAAAGAATCTTACAACTCGAGGGATTGTTTGTGATACACGATGTAGTATGTGTGGGGCAGATGAGGAATCAACTAACCATGTACTCTTCGAGTGTCCCCCAGCTTTACAAACATGGGCACTTTCTAGGATTCCTTCCTCTCCAGCGATCTTTCCATTGTCGTCCATTTTCACCAATATGGATTATCTATTTTGGAGACTACCAAAGGAGGAGGATCTAAATTATTTTCCATGGATATTGTGGTATATTTGGAAGGCTAGGAATGATAAGATTTATTCAAATAAGGATGGCAATCCACAGGAAATATTGCGGTTGGCCGAGGTGGAAAGTAAGATATGGATGGAGGCACAGTTAACCGTGAATGGCCCTAGGGAGAATTCCTATAATGGGAGTTTACAACAATCTGCGGATTTAGACCTGGATGTTTCTAGAGTTTGTTATATTGACGGAGCTTGGAAAAAGGAAGACATATTTACGGGACAAGGTTGGTTTTGCAGAAAGAGTGGATCGACTGATGTCATGATGGGGGCAATGAATCTTCGTAGAAGTTTGTCACCCTTGCATGCTGAGTTTGAAGCACTAATCTGGGCAATGGAATGCATGGAGACCCTCCAATTTTCTGATGTAGTGTTTGCAACGGATTGTTCTCAGCTGGTGAAGATGGTGTCGACACCTGATGAATGACCTGCTTTCTCTACACATATAGAAGAATTCAATCGCAGTAAGACTTTCTTCCCTCACTTCCGGATCAGACATATCCTTAGAGCAAAAAATACCTTGGCGGACAAGCTTGCACGCGGTGCGAGGAGTTCTCCTTCAACTTTGCTTTATGTCGATTCAATCCCACCGGTTTGGCTTGCTAGACCGGTTGGAGTTTCTAGTTAGTTTTTAGTTGATGTTGTCAAAAAAAAAAAAAAAAAAAAAAAAAGCAGCAAAAATATAATCCTCATGTAAAGAATTATGAATCATCGTTAAAATAATGAGATACAAATAGACTATTGTTTGGTATATCAGCCTTTGCCAATTTATCTGCTGCGCGATTTGCATTCCTTGCCACCCAAGATATGGTACAAACTTCAAATTTTCTTAACCACCATCTGATCTCTCTTGTCCAATTGTATACACCAAAGTGTAGTTTGTTGTTGATTAGTATATCCACCGCTTTTTGACAATCAGACTCCATTATGATCTTCTTGTAACCTCTGATCCAGCAATGTTGTATTGCCATAAGTATACCTTGTAGTTCACTCTCCAAGGCTGTTTGAACAATTTTGCCTTTTGCTTGGACGCCTTCCTTATAAATTTCTTGATCATCTCTAATAATAAAACCCTCTTTTGCCGCTGAGTGAGGATTTACAAAACTTCCATCTACATTACACTTGATTATTCCATTCACTGGTCTTGTCCAATGGTTAGTAGATCTCTTCTCTGGGCTTCTTCTCCGCTGTAATGAAAATGTCTCTATTCTTTCAATACTTTGCCACTCCTTTGCATCTTCAGTAGCATATTGTAAGATCCTTCTCCAATGTATTTGTTTTCTCTTAAATATTAGTATATTTCTACTCTTCCATAATCTCCGGAGTATCCATATAGGTTTATCTTGAAAATGAGACAGTTGTGATGACGTGCAGATGAGTAGACATTCCTTTATTTTCTATTCGAAAGAGTATCTTGAGCCATTAATGATGTTATTAGCTATACCTGAATCTCTCCAGATCTGCTTAACGTATGAACAATCAAAAAACAAATGCTTCTCTGTTTCCTCCTCAATTTCACATCTCTTACATAAAGCATCCGGTGTAATATGTCTCCGTTTTAGATTAGCTCCTGTTGCTAAACACTTTGAAGTCAGTTTCCATAGAAAGTGCTTAATCTTTGTAGGGGAATCTGTTTTCCATATTTTTTGCTTCAGTTCGGATTCACCATAGGTTGGGATTGGAAGATTACCATCTGGTCTATGAGTTGCCAACCAGTAACCAGATCGAACCGTATAAATGCCATCTTCATTGTAATGCCACCCTAATAGATCTTGTTGAGCTATAGCACTAACCTTAATATTTTTGATACATTCCACATCTTCTTCCACTATCAGCTCTCTTAATTTTGCTTCATCCCAATTACTTTTATTGGGCAAGAGTAGATGGCTTACTCGAGAAGATAATTCGGTTTCACTTAGAGCTCGTGGAGGTCTAGGTGGATGAACCGGAATCCAAGGATCCGTCCAAGTGTTAATGGAGGTTCCATCTCCAATCACATACCGCATCCCTGATTTGATCAACTCTTTTCCATGTAAAATTGATTTCCAACCGTGTGAAGCCTTTCTTTGTGATCCAGCTTCAAGAATACAACAATCTGGAAAATAACGTGCTTTGAGGATTCTATCCATCAGACAATGAGGATTCTGTAAAATTCTCCATACTTGCTTGCCTAACAAAGCTTGGTTGAATAGTTCAAGGTCTTTAAATCCTAACCCGCCTTCTCTTTTTGGTATACATACCCTCTTCCAAGCATACCAATGTAAACCTTTTCTGTCTCCATTACTCCACCAGAATTGAGCCAATATACTATTGATGGCGTCACAGACTTCTTTAGGTAATTTAAAGACACTCATCGAGTATATAGGCATAGCCTGAGCTACTGCTTTCAAAAGAGTCTCTTTATCCCCCAGTGATAGATGCCTTTGTTTCCAACCTTGTGTCACAGCTCTGACTCTTTCAAGTATGAATTCAAACATCTCACTCTTCTTAGCTCCAAACTGCTCTGGAAGTCCTATGTATTTTCCAATACCTCCCTCATTATGTATACCCAATACATGTCGCATTTGAGTTTTCACCACTGCCCTAACCTTCGATCCAAATGTTATTGAAGATTCAGCAAGATTAATAGCTTGTCCAGAGATGTCTTCATATTCCGCAAAAAATTTCTTCAGTTTCTTTGCTGCTGTGATGTTAGCCAATGAGAAGAATAGAGAATCATCAGCAAATAATAGATGATTAACCAGAGGAGCTCTAACTGCTATCTTAATACCCATCAAAGTTCGGTTCTCCATAGCCTTATTCATCATATGAGAGAGAACTTCTGCACATAGTATAAAAAGATAGGGAGACAAAGGATCTCCCTGTCTGATGCCACGCTGTGGTGTTATACATCCTTCCGGAGTGCCATTGATAATCACCGAGTATGAAACTGTTGAAATGCAGTTCATTATCCAGCTGATCCATTTTGCATCAAATCCCATATACATCATTGTTTTCTCCAAAAACCGCCTCTCAAGCCTATCATAAGCCTTTGTAATATCTGTTTTCACAGCCATATATGATGTGGCTTGCCTCTTTCTTGCCTTGAGACTGTGAAAAATTTCATGTGCTATAACTATGTTATATGTTATGACACGTCCAGGAATGAAAGCATTCTGATTCTCAGAGATAATGTTGCTCAAATGCTTCTTCAGTCTGTTAACTAGAATCTTTGTAAAGATCTTATAAGCAACATTACATAATGCGATTGGTCTGAATTCTTTCATACCAGTTGGCGGGTACACTTTTGGAATAAGATACAAGTTTGTGTGATTATGTGTTGTATCCAGACCATCCCCGTCAAAGAAAGATGATACTTCCTGCATCAGATCATCTTTAATATCTTCCCAAAACTTTTGATAGAACACTGCTGAGAATCCATCAGGTCCCGGTGTTCGGTTTGCACCCATATCAAATACTGCTTCTCTAATTTCATCTTCTGTTACACTCCTGGTAAGATCTTGATTCATATCATCAGTAACACGCTTCTCAAATCCTTGAAATATACTCTCATAAAGCTGTTGATTAGTAGGCGATGATGTATATAATCTTTGGAAGTAGTTCACCGCTACATTAGAGATGTCCTTTTGACCTCTGAAAATAACTCCATTATCATCTTGTATTGTAGTGAGAGTATTACGGATCCTTTTAGCTTTAGTGATCACATGAAAATAGCTGGTGTTTCTATCACCCGATCTTAACCACATTACTCTGCTCTTTTGTTTCCAATAGATCTCTTCCTCAAGGTAGGCTTGATGTAACTGGTCTTTTATTTCATTTTTCTCCTGTTTAGTAACACTAGCCGTTACAACAGCCTGATCCAGTTGCCTTCGTAATGATTCAATTTTCTCAGCAGCATTGGTTTTGTTTTGTCTCTTCCAAATTGATATTTTCTTTCTGCATCTACTGAGTCTTTGTACCAGAGGAATTTGTAGGAGTTGTGACTGGCCCGATCCCCTCCATCCTCTCCTAACAGATTCAGGGAATCCATCTTTATTTACCATCCTGCTATCAAACTTAAAAAACCGTCTTGGAATTTCTTCTTCAGCTGATATAAAGGTCACCAAAGGGCGATGATCAGATTCTCCAATCTCTAAAAACTCTGTTACAGAAGCAGGGAATATGTGTAAACCACTGGCTATTAGCCATTGCACGATCAAGGCAGCATTCTACTAGATGATGACCTCTTTTTCCAGCCCAAGAAAATCTATTACCAATCGTCTTAATGTCTGTGAAGTCACATATTCTAATCATCTGTCGAAACTCCTGAAAAGAGGCCTCAGCTCTGATTCTTCCTCCTCTTTTCTCATGGTTCCCTAAGATTTCATTGAAATCACCAAGGATAACCCACGGTTGATTTCTTCTTCAAATACTCAATCTCAGTAACTTCTCCCATGTACGGTGTCTCAAAGCAGGGTTAGGGTGACCATAGACAAAAGAAAAGTGAAACTGATTTCCATTTAACTGAACATTACAATCAACGAGATTTGAAGACTGACTAAGAATAGAAAACTGTACATGCTGCCTAGTGAAAATAACCAAACCACCTCCAGTACCCTGAGGTGTTACAATAACAGAAGGGAAAAGACCAAGTTGAGCTCCTATGTCTCGGATGTAGTAATCTTGTTGCTTCATTTCAGACAGGCATATGATGTCCAAGAGATATTTCCTGTTTATCTCTTTAAGGCGTCGAACTGTCGAGTCAATGCCCAGACCTCGACAGTTCCAAGCCAGTGTCCTCATGGTGGAAGAAGTGGTTCTGGGCCCACCGCGCCTCCCTGATCATCTGTAGTCTCAGTCACCTCCTTACAAGCCTCACCACTGTTCTGATTCAAACTGCATCTCTGTCTCTTGCACCCATGACTGCTACTCGCTTCCCCTGTCTCTACACACCCAAAACTGGCCACATTCTTCTCTGCATCATCCAGCCAACCCTTCCTCTTTGCTCCAATTTCCTTCTCCTTCCGAATCCCAAAAGGATCAATGGGATTATACATCTCATCACAAATGAGATCATCAGAGTACATTGTTTGCTTGCCAGCCCCGCTCCAAAGTTCCTCATCATCTGCCTCGTTCTCTATTGCTTCAATGTTTCGTTCATATTCCTCTTGAACTGGATCAGCTTCAGCTTCTTCTTCTCCAGGAATTGGATCTTGGATCTCCTCATAATCACCCCGTGATTCTGTTCTTGTGGTTCATCCTCCTGATCATCTTCATCATCATTATCTCCTCTATCATGTTCTGGACCGCCATTGTTGATTACACAGGCTCCCGTGTCATGGGTAAGCATGCCACATTCTTCGCAGAAACCTCTTAACCTTTCAAACTTGAAGCGTAGCAAGGTGTTGACTCCTGGTGAGAATTGGAAGTGTCTCTGAAAACGAACAGGGTTTGCCACATTCCAGTTGAGTCTGATCCTGACAAACTCTTATCTTCCTCCTACTTCCTCATTGTAGTCCATTTGGATATACTGCCCTATTACCCTTGCAATGTTTACAATGACCTCACCATTCATGTACTGAAATGGAATCCCCCGAACCTGAATCCAGAATGGAATGAAGTTGAGGAGATCTATATCCATTAACGGAGACCACCGCTGCAGCACCAGCATCCTTTCCACAAAGGCCCAGGGTCCTCTGCGAAGAACCGTTTCCATCGCCTCCTCTGAAGGAAAAACAAACTGGAATCGCCTTCCTTCAATGATTCTTCCACGAACTATTCCTTCAAAACCCCAGTTTCGAGGCATAGAAGCAACAATCGCTCGAAGGTTTTGACGCCGAGGCATCACCGGACGCCCTATGAGGAGGAAACGATTCTCCTCTTCCGCTTGTCGAACCACCTCCGGTGGAAGAACAAAAGGGGGATCATTGAACCCCAAATCAATGTCTTGCATTGCCCTTCTTATGCCGTCAGCCATGACTTGCAATTAATCGCAAAATCGCCAGAAGAAGTAGAGTAGATTTGAGAGATAGTTAGAGAGAAAAAGATAAAAATCCAATTGGTTCAAAGAACCTTTATAGATCTTAATCCCCGCTAACTTCCTTTCAACCGCATCATCACAAAGGAAAGTGGGTTCCTTCATGGAGATAGTGGACTTCGTGGGTAAAATCCATTGAAAACTACCCTCTCTGTCTTCAGATTCACCTTCAACCACACAAATTGTGGTGAGAAATTTCAAGAAATCAAACCGTTTTTGAATCGCCTTTTTCGTCGCCTTTTTTCGCATCGTTTTATTAAAAATAATCGTTTTATGTTAACGAAAAGCGCTGGCTTAGGAAGTTAATGAAACGACAGAGGATTAGGCCAGTGGCATGAGGATGTAAATAAATAGGAAAACTCAGGGTTTTGTTATAAATCAGTTGATGGATGTCCATAACCGGTCCGATCCATTAGAGGCCCAAACAATAGAGAGAAAGGCGGCGGCCGCACATGAGGAGAGTGAGAGAGAGACGGCTTAGGCTTTGGAGAAAAGAGAACTCTATTTCATTTTCCTTGTAATTGTTATCTTTCCATATTATGTATTAGTAGTTTTCCTAATCCTAGTTGGTTTAAGTTTTAGATACTTTCCTTTTTCTATATCTTGTAATCCTTATATAAAGGAACACACTTTATGATTAATGAATACAGAAACTTACAGTTCTAAATCCTAAGTTTCACAGCACGTTATCAGCATGATAGTCCCTAAACACCCTGAGCCTAAAAACCTAATCGAAAACTCCTAAACCCTAATCCTAGCTGGCGACCTTAAACCCTAACCCGACGAACCCTAATCTGTTCTTGCAAGCGTTCCAGCTCGTGTTCATCCGATCAGCCCCAGCCCTAAGGCGTTTCTGATACTAGACGAACTCAGCCTCAGCTCCATCCATTCTCAGCTTGCATCCCGGACAGCTACAGCTCCCGTTCGCGACCCGATAGGAAGGAGACAGCTCGCGCCTCAGCACGCGTCCGTTCCAGCTCGCGTTCCAGATCGTTCCAGCTCGTTCCAGCTCGCGTCCCGTCCAGCTTGAGGTTCATCTTGGTGGTCCGGTTTCTACAATCTGCAAAACTAAAGGTATTTCAAATTCTAAGAACATAATCGAACTTGGTTGATTGTAAAGATTGAAACCCTAAAATATAATCTCTAAAAGATGAAAGCTATAGGATAGTAGATCAATCCCTAAAGAGTAAATCGAAGCTCGAATAAGTTTGATCCCCTAAACCCTAAAAATCGAGATTGATCTATTGATCAATTAAAATCAAAGCCTTAAAGGTTTTGAATCTCAAATCAAATCTCCTTGATCTAAGATCTATTTTCGGAAACCCTAAATTAAAAAAAAAACTATTGATTAAATTGAGATTGAATTGATCACCCTGAAATTGGAATTGCTTGATTAATAAAATCGAAACCCTAAAACCCTAAATTGAAAAATCGATTTTTATTGAATCTTGTTTAATTGATTGATCACCTAGAACTATTGATTAGGATTGTTTAAAACTCGAATCAAACCTGAAATTGCGGCCGTGTGGCCTTGATGCATTCTAGGTTAACTGTTATAGACCTGATCATAACATCTCGCGGCCGTGCGGCCTTGTTGCATTCATACCTAAACCTAATCATATTGATTGATTGCAATTGCACTTAGAATCTCATGTTAGGATGGTATTGAATTAAAATCAAGTAACCATGATGTTTTTTCTTTACTTGGCCGTGTGATCATATAGAAACATCTATGCTAGGATTGAAATTACACAATGAACCATATGCAGTAGAACAAACCGAACTGAATGCTTTCATCAGCCGTGCGGCTTGTTTCCTATTGTGGCCGTGTGGCTTAGTCTTGGCCGTAAGACATATTAATTATCCAAACACTAATAATACTCCTAAAAGACCTAATATAATTAAATCTATGATTTCAGATGTCGAAAATCAATAACTTGGATTTTGCTGCCCTGAATCTCTCTGGAGACAATTATCTTCAGTGGGCACTTGATGCTAAGATCATCTTGAAATCCAAGGGTCTCGGTGAATGTATCACCGAGAGCAGTAATCCTAATGAGAAAGATCGTTACAGAGCCATCATGATCATTCGTCATCATCTAGTTGAGAGTCTCAAATATCAATATCTAACCATTGAGAATCCACTAGATCTTTGGAACGAATTGAAATCGAGATATGATCACCAGAGAACGGTGATCTTACCTAAGACTCGGTCTGATTGGAGAGATCTAAGAATCCAAGACTATAAGTCCATGGACGAGTACAACTGGCCATGTTCGTTTCAAAGTTGAAAATGTGTGGTGAAAGTATTACGGATGAGGATATGCTTCAGAAAACCTTTTCCACTTTCCACACAAGCAATGTGCTGTTACAACAACAGTACCGTGAGAAAAGTTTTTAGACCTATGCTGATCTTATCTCTTGTCTATTGCTTGCTATGCAGAATAGTGAATTACTAATGAGAAATAGTGAGATGAGACATGTTAGCTCAGCAGCACCACCTGAAGCACACACCACTGAGGACAATAAAGAGTCCAATCATGTCCAAGGAAACGGCTATCATGGCCGTGGTCAAGGAAGTAGAAACGGACGTGGCCGTGGCCGAAGTTCCTTTGGCCGCGGACGAGGGAATCAAAATGGACAAGATCATGGACGTGATCGTGGCTCATTTGGAAGAGGCCATGGTTGCAAACGTGGATCTTCGTTCAAACCTCAACACTCGACCAACTCAAGTAAATCAGTGTGCCATAGATGTGGTATGGGCAATTATTTGGCTAAGACTTGTAGGACTCCCAAGCATCTTGTTGATCTCTATCAAGAGAGTTTGAAAGAGAAGAATCCTGAAGCCCATATGGTTTATCAAGACAATGAAAAAGACTTCGATCATGACAAGGACGATCTTATGGATTATGAAACTTCAGATTGTCTCAAAGACTGAAATGTGATTTCGACATTTGTAATCTAAATTCTATGCTTTGGTGTTTTTTATTTCCATGTTGTCATTTCTTTGAACTTGTTTTAAAACTTAATAATAAATAAATAAAATGGTTTTTATACATGAAGTCTCTAAGTAGCATCCTTTTGAATCTTGTTTTAGAAATGAATGAGAACAAGGATGTACTCGTTGTGGACAGTGGATCAAGCCACACGATTTTAAAAGATAAGAGATACTTCATAAACCTAACTCTTAAAAAAGCCAACATCTCAACCATTGCGGGTATTGCCAGTCTCATAGAGGGGCACAGCCAGGCTAGTGTCCTGTTGCCTATGGGTACATATCTTGAGATATCAGATGCCTTGTATTCACCCAATTCTAAGAGAAGTCTATTAAGCTTTAAAGACATTCGAATGAATGGATTTCATATTGAAACCAAGAACGAAGGAAACAAAGAATCTCTTTAAATCTTTGAAATCGTCCATGGCAATAAGAAAGTCTTAGAATCCATACCCGCACTATCTACTGGTCTTTACCGTACTAAAGTCAGTATGATCGAAGCTAATGCCACTTTTAATAAAGAGGCAATCGACAATTTCATTCTATGGAACGACCGGCTTGGCCATCCCGGTTCGACCATGATGCGTAAACTAATCCTGAACTCAAACGGCCATTCTCTTAAAGAGAAACGAATTATCCCTAAGCACCCATTGTGTGTTGCTTGTTCCCAAGGGAAACTCATTTCTAGGCCATCACCAGTTAAAGTCACTAAAGAGACTATAAACTTTCTGGAAAGAATTCAAGGAGACATCTGTGGACCAATTCACCCACCTTGTGGGACATTTCGATATTTCATGGTCCTCATTGATGCGTCCACTAGATGGTCGCATGTTTGTCTCCTGTCGACCAGAAACTTGGCATTTGCCAGGTTGCTTGCTCAGATAATTCGAGTACGAGCTCATTTTCGATATTTTCCTTTAAAGACTATACGTCTAGACAATGCTGGTGAGTTCACTTCCCAAGCGTTTAATGATTACTGTATGTCCATGGGGGTAAGTGTGGAACACTCCGTGGCCCATGTACATACACAGAACGGCTTGTTCGAATCATTTATAAAACGCATACAGCTCATAGCTTGACCATTACTCATGAGGTCGAGACTTCCGGTTCAGCGTGGGGACATGCGGTCCTTCACGCGACCGAGCTCATACGCATCAGGCCATCAAGTAAACATAAGTATTACCCATTACAATTACTTACGGGTCATGAGCCAGACGTAATCTTAGGACATTCGGCTGTGCCGTTTATGTACCAATAGCTCCACCACAGAGAACAAAGATGGGACCTCAAAGGAGGATGGGGATATATGTTGGATTTGATTCCCCCACGATTTTAAAGTATCTTGAGCCAACTACGGGTGATTTGTTTAAGGCCAGATACGCGGATTGTCATTTTAATGAATCCGAACATCCAACATTATGGAGAGATAGCAGTAAAATGGTAAAAGAAATTTCATGGAATCAAACATCCATTTCTTGGCAAGATCCTCGAACTCAAGAATGTGATCTAGAAGTTCAAAAGATCATTCATTTACGAAAGCTAGCTAATCAATTGTCAGATTCCTTTGCTGACCCGAAAAGAGTGACAAAGTCATATATACCAGCTGCTAATGCACCAATAAGAATTGATGTTCAAGAGGGACACATTCAAGTTGCTACAGAGTCTAGCCAACGTGGTAGACCAATAGGTTCCAAAGATAAGAACCCTCGGAAAATAAAGAAAGGTGCAACCGAGGTTCATAAGACACCAGACACGGCCGCGGCCGATCAAGCCCGTGATGTGGCCGCGTCCGACCCTGCTTTAGACATGGCCGGACCTGATGCCACTGATGTGGCCGGCCCTGATGTGCCAAATAATGTTGCTTGGGACGCCTTGCTTCATGGTACTGATGGGATAGATAATAATGAGATCTCAATAAACTATGTCTTGTCTGGGAAACAGTGGAACAGAAAACATGTCGACATGGATGATTTATTTGCTTATGAAGTAGCACTTGAACTTATGGATAATGAGGATCAAGAACCCACGTCTATATATGCATGCATGCAAATATCAAATTGGCTTAAATGGAAAGAAGCCATAAACGTGGAGTTAGAATCACTGAGAAAAAGCGGTGTGTTTGGTCCAATAATCCGAACACCTCATGATATTAAACCAGTGGGATACAAATGGGTCTTTGTGAGAAAGAAAACTGAGAAAGGGGAAGTTGTGAGATACAAAGCACGACTTGTTGCACAAGGATTCTCACAGAGATCAGGAATAGATTATGAGGAGACATACTCCCCTGTGGTGGATGCTACGACCTTCAGATTTCTAATAAGTCTGGCCGTGAGAGAGGGTCTGGATTTACGGTTAATGGATGTTGTAACCGCATACCTATATGGTCCACTGGATAATGAAATCTATATGAAAGTCCCTGAGGGTATTGAATTGAAAAACAAAGAGAGTTCTCGAGAACAACATTGTATTAAGTTGAATAAATCTCTTTATGGACTGAAACAATCCGGACGAATGTGGTACATAGACTCAGTGAGTACCTAGTGAAAGAGGGATATAGAAATGACCCTATCAGTCCATGTATTTTCATTAAGAAATTCGAAAATCAAGGGTTCGCGTCATAGCAGTATATGTTGATGATCTGAACATCCTTGGAACCTCTTGAGAGATTTCCCAAACGGTTGAATACCTTAAGAAAGAATTCGAGATGAAAGATCTCTGGAAAACAAAATTCTGTTTGGGATTACAACTTGAGTACATAAATGATGGGATCCTTGTGCATCAGAAGGCATACACAGAGAAAGTACTCAAGATGTTTAATAAGGCCGATTGTCATCCACTGACCAGTCCCATGGTCGTGAGATCCCTCAGCCTGGACACTGATCCCTTCCGTCCCAAGATGGACGATGAGGATGTCCTTGGTCCCGAAATGCCTTATCTCAGTGCCATAGGAGCTTTAATGTACTTGGCAACTCACACACGGCCTGATATAGCCTTTGCCGTGAACCTACTATCTAGGTTTAGCTCCTGTCCGACCCAGAGGCACTGGAACAGGATTAAACATGTTTTTCGTTACCTTCACGGAACGAAATACTTGGGTCTGTTTTATACTAACCATAATAAGGATGGTTTAGTTGACTTTGCTGATCCTGGTTATCTATCAGATCCACATCAAGCTCGATCACAGACATGATATGTCTTTACACATGGAGGTACAGCCATATCATGGCGTTCCATGAAACATACCATCGCGGCCACATCATCCAATCACTAGGAAATATTGGCCATTCATGAGGCCAGCCGCGAGGTCGTTTGGTTGAGGTCGATGACCCAACATATCCGATCAGATTGTGGGATGGTCGAGTGCAAAGAGCCGACTGTTATCTTCGAGGACAATGCGGCTTGCATTGCTCAGCTCAAAGACGGTTATATCAAAGGGGACCGGACAAAACATATTTTGCATAAGTTCTTCTTTACCCACGATTTGCAAAAGACCGGAGAGGTCAAAGTGGTCCAAGTACGGTCCAGTGAAAATTCGGCCGACTTGTTTACTAAAGCACTTCCTACCTGCACGTCCAGGAAGCTCACACATCAGATTGGGATGCGTAGGCTGAAAGACCTCCACTGAGGTTCGCATCAGAGGGAGTAGTACGTGGTGTACTCTTTTTTCTTCATCATGGTTTTGTCCCACTGGGTTTTCATGATAAGGTTTTAATGAGGCAACATTAAGCATATTACAATCCCTGTATGGTTATGGCATCCAAGGGAGAGTGTTATAAATCAATTGATGGATGTCCATAACCGGCCCGATCCATTAGAGGCCCAAACCCTAGAGAGAGAGGCGGCTTAGGCTTTGGAGAGAAGGGAACTCTATTTCTTTTTCCTTGTAATTGTTATCTTTCCATATTATGTATTAGTAGTTTTCTTAATCCTAGTTGGTTTAGGTTTTGGATATTTTCCTTTTTCTATATCTTGTAATCCTTATATAAAGGAACACACTTTATGATTAATGAATAAAGAAACTTACAGTTCTAAATCCTAAGTTTCACAACAGGTTTTTTTTTGTGCTCATGTTTTAATAGATTAGATTAATCCGCTTGTGGGAATGCAAAGAAAATGCTTCTCTTTTAACGCTTGTTCAAAAGAAGATGGAACAATTCTCTTATAGACATAGTCGGCGGATGAAAAGGGTTCGGGCTTCGTTTATCAGATCTTTGAGTGGCTCGTTTTGAATTCAAGTTTTTCGGAGTTGTGGCAACAATGCATAGTTTATTTTAACATCCCAAGTTGCTATCTATGGAAAAGCTTAAAAGAATTGATTTGGCTACCTATATCACTAAAGTTGACTTATATTTTCCGTCACACATCCGTTTAGAACTCCAGGGTTAAGCGTGCTTGGGTTGGAGTAGTGAAATGATGGGTGACCTATCGGAAAGTGATTCACGATACCACGTGAGTGAGGGCAAAGCACGGGAAAATGTCATGTGGTAGTTGCAGTGTCAGTAAACAAATCTTTTGGACCTTGGAAAATTAACGCACCGTCCGTCGGATAGGTGTGCCCACGAGCCGAATGAGCAGACGTGGATGGCCCATTATCCGTGGACGGTTGGGGCGTTATATTTATATGCTTGAAATCTGTGTTTCTTTCTTGGGATCTCTGGATTTACTAAATCGTGTGCATATTTTACCGGGTTTTGTTAAAAAAGAAAATTGTCTATCGGGTTTTTTTCCATTTTTCTGATGTAACTCGGTCTTTACTTGAAGTTTGTTTTTGAGTTTTATATTTCTTCTTTTTTTGTTTTGTAACCAATGTCACAAATTATAAAATAGTATAAAAAAATTAAATATTTTATCAAAAAATAAATTGTGAGAAAAATATGAATTTGTTTTGATAAAAGAGATGTCAAATTTAACCAGAACCACCACCACACAGAAAAACTCCTTCGACTGGCTTGAGAGAGGTCAACCTACTTATACTCAAAAGAGATGTCAAATTTGACTTTGCTGATTCGATTGTATCACTAATCGGTTCCATCATTTGCAATATAATATCAAGCTTGTGCGACACTAATTCAGTATTTCTTTTTGCGGTTATGCAGCTTTGGCTTGTCTCTTTGACCGATACTATAAAAACTTATTCACCTATCTCATGATCGATGGATCTTCAGAGCAGATGTTTTGGGAAAAAAGGCCGATCGATAACAATCTTAAAATTTTCCAGTTTGCTTTATACTACCAGAACAACTGACTAGTGTTAAATACAACCTCAATCTAATTATAGTTCAAATAAACTACCTAAATTTTTTAAAACATGTCTATATCTACATTGACTGTTAAAAAAGTCAGTCAATCGTTAAAACGTGAATTAGAAAAACAAAAATGTGACATTATCAATTCAACGACGTTGTTTTAGTTAAAAAAAAACATTAAAAGTTGGTGACTGGAGAGACTTCAACCGTGGTTACCAATAATGAAGCCAAAGTAAGATTTTAATCAACAATCCACCATCACCATTGTGGTTTCTCGGCCTCTCTGCCATGTAACTCCTTATCTCCGCCTCAATCGTCTCTGCCATGTAAATCCTCATCTCCGCCTCAGTATCTCGTCTTTCTTCTTGGTCGTATTCACCACGACCACTATTGTTTTCAGTTTTCAAACACCTTCTCTAAATTTATCATATGTCTCTCAAACATCTCTTCCGGATGCAAACGTGTCCTCCGGAACATCTCATTAAACAAAATGTTGTCTGTTACAATTGTCAAAACTGATTTATGTTTGTCAAATAGAAATGAGAAGAAGAAAGCTTCAATCTTTAACTTAATTTCAAATATGTAAATACTTCAAATTTAAGATAAAATTTCAAAAAGTTGTTTCTGCTTGGTGGATAAAAATATTCAATAAAAGTAGTATTAATAAAATTTATATCAAAAATTCTAAAAAATTTGTTGATTAAAAATTCAAAAAAAAAATTGACGGTTAATGTTGATTTACACGTTTTAATAAATTTAGATAATTTATTTGAATTATAATTGAGTTGTGGTTGTATTTAACACTAGTTAATTGTTTGGATTGTATAAGGCACAATGAAAATTGCTAAAGTCGTTATCGGCCCTTTACCACAGATGTTTTACCCCTTATTCTCATTGATGAAGAATTGGTTGGTTGATCAATTGAACATAAATTTTCATGAAGCAACGATATTTTTGGTTGTTTGTAATTCATACATAATATTTGGTTCAAATTTCTGATTCTTTTATCAACATGAGTTTTCGTTAGAACATTATTTTGTAAAAACCAAATTTGATCTAAAGTTAGACTTATGCATGTCTCTTTCTTATACTTTTCGACAGAATATCTATGAAACAAAAAATGGAAATTAGAGAAGATCAAGAGGTATGGTGTGATATGTAATATTGTAAGATTCACATTTTTTGTGAAAGCTACCTTTATACGCATGAGACGCAAGAGCGGCTCAAAAAATATCACCTTATCTTATTAAAGTATAATTACTTTAAGTTTTTGTTTGACAACATAGATAGCCGCTAAAAAACAGTATTGTTTGGAAACATGGATATCAGTAAGTTAGGAAAAAAATTGGCTTATGCTATTAAAAAATTGGAAGTCTATTACAATATATTAAAAAGTAATGGGCTTATGTTACTTGATATACATATTCAAATCAAAATAATAATTTAAAATTGATTTATATCAAAAATTCATTCAAAATATACATATATTTAAAAATTGATTTTTTCTAACATATTTTTCAATAACCATTATAAAAATGTTTTTAATATATATAAGAAAAATACAATACAAAACTAAATTTCAAACACCAACTTAAATTATGGTTTTTTATATTTCACATTGAAATGTAAAAATATAATATATGTGATTATTTATATGATTGTACGTACAAAATATTATTAATTATAAGATTACTTATTTGATGGTACTTATAAAATACAATTAATTATATGATAACACATATTTTTGTAACCTATGATGACACATATAGGATATATAATAGTGATTAGCTAGGGATGGGCGTTCGGGTTCGTTTTCGGGTCTATTTGGGATTTCGTGTTCGGTTCAGATATTTGAGAATTCGGTTCGGATTTGGATAACCAATTTAAATTATTTTAAAAAATTTAAAATTTATTATATGCTTTAATTTTTAAAAAATCTATAAAAAATAGAATATATTACATATAAATTTGAATAACATATGTCAAAGTACCGAACTTAACATATAAATTGGTTTGGTTTAAATATTTGGATAGAGAATTAATCATTATTTAAGTATTTTTGAAGTTTTGTGTATATTTTAACTATTTTAGATATTTACGTTTGATTATTTGTATATATTTTCAAGTATTTAAATGAACTTAAAAGTATCATATATATTCTGGATGTTTTATATATATTAAATCTAAAAATAATTAATATATATAAATATATAAATCTATTTTGGATACCCAAAATACTTCGATTCGGATCGGATTAAGTTTCAGTTCTTCAAATACCAAAATTTTGAATAATTCAGATATTTAATCAATTTTGGTTCCGATTTGGTACTACTTATTCGGATTGGGATCGGTTCGGTTCTTCGAATTCGAGTTTTTTGCCTAACCCTAAATAGTGCATAAAAAACAAATAGGATCATATTTTTTAAAAAAATACACTCGCGCTACTTATACTGACATTTTACAAATTTAAATACATATATTATTTTTTACTGTCAGTAAAAAATTTAACAAACATATATGGATCTAGGATATTACCCAAACTAGCATCTTCCAAGAATACATTTTGTAGCGGGGAAAGATGGTTTTTGAGTGAAATTTTCGATATTGGTGGTGAACAACGTCATCCTCCACCTCAACTCTCTACATCTACCCACTTTGTTAAGCTTAAAGAGATACCTATCCTGCGAGTTGTGTTTTCCGACGAGGCTTCCTACTAAGATCTCTTGTGCTTGACTACTCGGAGTCGACTAGAAGATTCCTCCAGTAGTGTACCTCTTCTTCGTACTCTCTGTTGGGTTTTCCCTCATTAGCCCAAAAATAATAACTAATCAAGTTATAACCCAAGAGCCCAAGAAGAGGAGATATGTAGAGAAAAATGGAGAAGGATGAAGAAGTGTGTAGAAGAAGAATTGTGTAGAAGAAGAGAGAAAGTTATGGAGTTAGTTATTTTGAAATAAATAATAATTTAGAGAAATCTAGAACTTGTTGGAGTGTGCTCCTCCACTTGTATAAATAGGGGTGCTTGGCAACATTTGTAATCATCCACATCAAGAAAACAAAGAGAGAAAACATTTGTAAGAGAGAGTTCTCAAAATAAAATCTTTGTAAACCCTTTCCAAAATTATAAAGAGTCTTCTTCTTAAATCTTTTAGTTGTCTAATCCCATCTTCATCTCATCGATATTGGGTAATTTTCCCAACAAGTGGTATCAGAGCCAGGTTCAAACATAACATCAAGACCCGTGAGATTCAAGATGGAGGGTACCGTTACCGTTGAAGGTGACATGTTCAAACTCACGACAGACAACTACTCTTATTGGAAACCGATGATGGAAGATCACCTTTATTGTAAGGATTTGCATGAACCCATCATCATGAAGGAGAAGCCG
The DNA here is from genome assembly GCF_020379485.1 of Brassica napus. Taxonomy (NCBI): domain Eukaryota; kingdom Viridiplantae; phylum Streptophyta; class Magnoliopsida; order Brassicales; family Brassicaceae; genus Brassica; species Brassica napus. Next base: position 31,931,187 of record NC_063450.1, on the reverse strand, counting down.
GAAGGAAAGGATGACAAAACATGGGAAATACTAAACCGAAAGGCGGTTGCTGTAATCCGTAAGTACATTGACCGATCTCTCTTTGAACATGTTTCTACCTACACAAATGCTTTTGAATTATGGACAAAACTTGAATCCATGATTCAAAAGAAAACACCTCGAAACAAAGCTCTTCTTGTTCGACGGTTGGTAAAGTTGGAGTACAAGGATGGCCAAAGCATGATGGAGCACTTAAACAATTTCAAGGGGATTGTAAATCAGCTTAACAAAGTTGATATGAAGGTTGAAGACGAAATGCAAGCCCTTTTACTCCTTAGTTCACTACCGGAGAGTTGGGACACACTAGTTGTCACTCTAAGCAATTCAGCACCGGAGGGAAAGCTTACCATGGACACCGTCACTGATAGCCTTCTAAACGAAGAAGTTCGCAGGAAGGAGCGAGGTTCGAGTTCTTATTCAGAAGCTAACATTGTTGATAGACGAGGTAGAGAAGAGACTCGTGGCCAAAACAGAAGCAGAGGACGAGACCAATCTCGAGGAAGATCTAAGTCACGTCCGAGAGTTACTTGCTATTACTGTGGCAAACCGGGTCACATGAAGTCGGAATGTCGGTTTCTCAAGAAAGACAAACAAGCCGGTAATATCAAACCAGACCGGTTCAATCCTACAAAGAAGCATGAAGACAAGACTACCACCATTGTGGAAGACCAGAGCGAAGAATTATATCTCGTTGGAGAATGTAATCTTAGCTCCGATGATAGCTCATGGATCGTTGATTCTGGTGCTTCTTTTCACGTCACCCCTCATGGAAGCTTCTTCACAACCTATCAAAGTGGTAACTTTGGTAATGTTCAAATGGGAAATCAAGGAAGAAGCAAGATCATTGGAAAGGGGGATGTTATTCTTACATCAAACACTGGATGTAAGATAGTTTTCAAGGATGTGAGACATGTTCCCGACATGCGAGTCAATCTCATATCAACCGGAAAGCTCGATGATGTCGGCTTGGACAGTCATTTTGGTGGTGGCAAATGGAAGTTAACCAAAGGAAGTTTGATCATGGCTCGAGGAAGAAAAGAAGGCTCATTATACGTTACTCAAGCCAAGCTTTGCAAGGAAGAAGTAAATGTCGCAAGTGATGACATCGATATATGGCACCGAAGACTCGGGCATATGAGTGAGAAAGGTTTAAATATACTTTCTCGCAAGAAACTTCTTCCTGATATGAAAGGTATTCCTCTCTCACCATGTCATGATTGCTTAGCCGGAAAACAACATAGGGTCGCTTTCCGAAGATCATCTACGCCTATGAGAAGAAAGCATATTCTTGATCTTGTGCATACTGACGTATGCTCCATGTCCGAGAAATCCAATGGAGGGGCATCATATTTCGTCACCTTTATTGATGACCATTCAAGGAAGGTATGGGTATACCTTTTGAATTCAAAAGATCAAGTTCTTGATGCTTTCAAGGAATTTGTAGCCCAAGCAGAGCGAAGTACGGGTCAAAAACTCAAGTGTGTTCGATCTGACAATGGTGGAGAGTACCGAGGTCCCTTTGAAGCGTTTTGCAAAGCTCATGGAATCAGGATGGAGAAGACACCACCAAAGACGCCACAACTGAACGGGCTAGCTGAAAGAATGAATCGAACGATCACAGAAAGAGTTCGGTGCATGCTCTCTCACGCTAAACTACCCAAGCCATTTTGGGGAGAAGCCATAAAGACTGCAGTGGACGTCATAAATCTTACACCATCAGTTCCTTTGGAAGGCGATGTCCCGGAGGAAGTTTGGTCGGGTAAGAAGGTCTCTTACAACCATTTGAAGGTGTTCGGTTGCAGAGCATTTGTCCATATACCTAAGGATGAACGAGCCAAGCTAGACTCCAAGACTAAAGAGTGCATCTATCTTGGGTCACCAAGAGATGATTTCGGCTATCGGCTTTGGGATCCGGTTAACAGAAAAATTATCCGAAGCAGAGATGTTGTTTTCTTCGAAGATCAAACAATCGAAGCAATCAACAAATCAAAGAAACCAAAGCTAAGGGTTGTAAGGAATGAAGATTCTCATAAGCCTCAAGATCATGAACAAGTGATTGGAGATGAGGGCGAAGGGGATCCTATCATGGATCCGAATGGTGATGAAGGTGAAGAAGAAGTTCAAGTGGAGCCAGAGGAAGAACATGAGCCAAGAAGGTCTGGAAGAGAGACAAGACCATCTGTAAGATATTATCGAGATGAGTACGTTAATCTTACAGATGAGGGGAGCCTCAAAGCTATGAGGAGGCCATAGGAGACACTCATAGAGATGAGTGGGTTGAAGCTATGCAAGAAGAAATGCAATCCTTGCATGATAATCACACTTATGAGCTGATGAAGCTACCAAAAGGAAAGAGAGCCTTGAAGAACAAATGGGTGTACAGGTTGAAGTATGAAGAGAAAAGCTCAAATCCAAGATACAAAGCTCGATTGGTTGTGAAAGGATTCAACCAAAAGAAAGGCATAGATTTTGAAGAAATATTCTCTCCAGTGGTGAAGATGTCCTCTATCCGAGTGGTTCTTGGTCTAGCAGCGGTTCTAGACTTGGAGATTGAACAACTCGATGTCAAGACGGCCTTTCTACATGGTGAACTCGAGGAGGAGATCTATATGGAGCAACCTGAAGGATTCAAGGTTCCAGGAAAAGAAGACTTGGTGTGCCGATTAAAGAAGAGTCTTTACGGTCTCAAGCAAGCTCCAAGACAATGGTACAAGAAGTTTGACTCCTTCATGGTGGATCATAACTTCAAGAAAACCAAGAATGATCATTGCGTTTTCATAAAGAAGTACGAAAGCGGCGACTTTCTCATATTATTGCTCTATGTGGATGATATGTTAATTGTGGGTCAAGATCGCAACAAGATAGCCGCATTAAAGAAAGATTTGGGAAGGTGTTTTGCGATGAAAGATCTGGGGCAAGCGAGACAGATTCTTGGAATGAAGATCACTCGGGATAGGCCAAAGAAGCTTTTATGGTCGTCCCAAGAACGATATGTTGAAATGGTGTTGGAGAGATTCAACATGCACAAAGCAAAGCCGGTGAGCACTCCACTTGGTGGACATTTCAAGCTAAGTTCGAAGCAAAGTCCAACAAGTGAGAAGGAGAAAGAGGAAATGAAGACTACCCCATATGCATCAGCAGTGGGCAGTCTCATGTATGCTATGGTGTGCACCAGACCCGACATTGCCTATGCTGTAGGAGTTGTGAGTGGCTTTCTAGCGAATCCAAGAAAGGAGCATTGGAAAGCAGTTAAGTGGATCCTACGCTATCTACGAGGCACAACGAAGAAGTGTCTATGTTTTGGCAATGAAAAATTGGAGCTGAACGGTTACACCGATGCAGATTGGGCTGGTGATAAAGATTCAAGGAAATCAACATCAGGCTTTGTTACTACCTTTGCAGGGGGAGCTGTTTCCTGGCAATCGAAACTACAAAAGTGTGTTGCCTTATCCACCACGGAAGCAGAATACATCGCAGCAACGGAAGCATGCAAGGAGATGCTATGGATGAAGAATTTCTTGCTTGAGTTAGGAGTAAAACAAGAAAAGTACAACATGCTATGTGACAACCAAAGTGCTATTCACCTAGCAAAGAATCCAACATTTCACTCTCGCTCGAAGCACATCGACATTCGGCATCATTGGATTCGAGAAGTTCTTGAAGAGAAGCTTCTACATCTCAACAAGGTACACACCGATGAAAACTGGTCAGACTTTATGACCAAGGTATTACCGATCAAGAAGTTTGAAGATTGTTGCAAAGGCACGGGGATGACAACGGTTTCGGGCTAAATCGGGAAGGGGGAGATTTGTTGGGTTTTCCCTCATTAGCCCAAGAATAATAACTAATCAAGTTATAACCCAAGAGCCCAAGAAGAGGAGATATGTAGAGAAAAATGGAGAAGGATGAAGAAGTGTGTAGAAGAAGAATTGTGTAGAAGAAGAGAGAAAGTTATGGAGTTAGATATTTTGAAATAAATAATAATTTAGAGAAATCTAGAACATGTTGGAGTGTGCTCCTCCACTTGTATAAATAGGGGTGCTTGGCACCATTTGTAATCATCCACATCAAGAAAACAAAGAGAGAAAACATTTGTAAGAGAGAGTTCTCAAAATAAAATCTTTGTAAACCCTTTCCAAAATTATAAAGAGTCTTTTTCTTAAATCTTTTAGTTGTCTAATCCCATCTTCATCTCATCGATATTGGGTAATTTTCCCAACACTCTCTTCTTACTCTCTTCAGTTGGTTCCTGCATAAATTTTCACTAGCATCATCAATTTCTTCATATAGCTAGATGTTTCACAGAGTCAGTAAACGGCAAGGGTGTTTTGACTTTTGACTCATGAAGCTAGCATACCAACTATTAAGAGAATCAAAGCTCCTTGTCTGGATACCTCTGAACTCATTAGAGAGAACTCACTCGCGTTGATAGGACGGCTGACTAACCCCCATAAGCAACAGATCTGGCCTTTTATCCTCTCACTACCACGCAAATGGAACATCCAAAAGAAGAGATATAGGTTCTAACCTCGGGAACATCAGTTTCCATTTCAGATTTGAGAGAAAAGATTATTTACAAAGGATTTTAGATACTATGCCTTACCATTTTGGGTAATAGATGGTCATCCTCCAATGAAGGGAGCATGTCATCTCAGTTTCCTTCCCGTCCCAAATACCGTTTTGGATAAGAGTTAAAGGACTCCCTCTTCACTATTGGCAAGAAAACATGATCAACAACATTGGCAAGGAGCTCACCAGAACAACAACAAGAATCAGAGTTCTTGAGGATGGTGTCAAACCACTGGTGAATTGATAGCATATGAAGATTTAGGGACTGATTTTTGTAGAGAATGAAGAACAAGAGAGAGAGAGAGAGAGAGAGAGAGAGAGAGAGAGAGAGAGAGAGAGAGAGAGAGAGAGAGAGAGAGAGAGAGAGAGATGTCTTTGAGTACTGAGGAAAATAGTTTCCTTACTTGATTCAGAACATGTTACAAGTTATTTAAGGACATACAAGATCACAAGTTGACAAAGAGAAAACAATAAACTAATAGGAGAGAGTACAAGGTTGAATAAACAATTAGGAGAGAAGTCTGGTCGGTCTTGGCTCGTCCAGCCTTGTAGAAAGCGACAGGTCACAACGGTTCACTCTGTTCTGATCTTCCTTAACCAACCCGTGACTCTTCTCCAACGCCTTTCTTCCATTTGTGTCGAAATTCTCCACCTTTCTAGTTAATGTAACAAGCCTTTCTGATCAGACTAAGTCTTTCTCTTGTCTTGCAAGCCATGCTAGATTTAGGGTTCACTTGTACGGACAGTACAAACTTGATCACTCTCCAATCGCCTGTCTTGCCTTGTTCTCTTCTTCAATGTCTTTTATAGCTTCATGTTCACATGAATGAGATTTATATTTTCCTCATTTTGTAACCGTTTAATGTCTTAACTCTATGTTTTACTAAGCATAGACTTAAGTTGGGTACTTAGAAATCTCGTTTTAATCCTTTTGGGGTTTTTGGGTACAATTTTTTGTTGTCTGGCAAGATTTAGATCCAATCACTTATATCTCTTTGCCATTACTCAGTAATGAATTCACATACTTATAAAAAAACATGTGAGTGAATTAGACTGTTTTTACAAAGACTAATAGCTGACAACAAATGGAATAACTATAAGAAATCTTCACATGAAATGAATGCTTTCACAATTGACCAAAAACGAAGAAGAAATGAATGCTTTCTCTAAATTCCCAACATGACAATCATATTCTGTGAAGGAATATCATTGTTAAGAACAAAAACAACAACTTGATAGTTGGTACTTGATAGCTGCAGAAGCTGAAGCCGATACAAAACAGACTGCATATGGTTATAGGGTGCCTATGGACTCCAAAGGCGTGCCGCTGCCTATATGGACACAAGGGTAGAACTACAAAACCTGAAATATAAACCGAGACTTAAGTGGAAACAAAGCCCATCTCTAGAGATTGGAGAAGCAGAAGGAGTCAGTGAACGAGGGCTGATGAGAAGAAGATTAGATCCGTTGGAGAGAGGGTCAGCCTTTAAGAATATAACTTTATAGATTGTAAGAATGCCCGAAGGGCACTCGAGTCAGTCATATGAATATATTTCAGAACAAATTTGATGCTTCAAACTGCACATAACAATGGCGTAGAACAGGAACAACAGCATCTCCTAATTCACCTGAAACAAAAAGAGAAAGCGTTGAGAAACGTGCGCTACTATATTATAGGGAATATTTAGACTCATTTTTGCCCTACCAAAGAAAAAGAGAAACGGTGTGTTTGATCAAATTAATATTAGTATATACTCGCTCAGTTTCAATTTAATTGTCATTGTAGAATAAATTTTTATCCATATTTCCAAATGATTTTCTTTTATACTGCTATTTATGTTTCCAAACGATTTTCAATTATACTGCTATCTGTGTTTCCAAACAGTATTTCAGTTCTGAAAATATAGATACGAATATTAATTTGACCAAACACATTGTTTCTCTTTTCATTCGCTGAAATAGCAGTCCGCTGATCATTTATATATATCTTCATTGGGATTGCAATCACATTATTTTTGGAGATATAAAATCCATGATTTTCTGCAAATACAAATCCATGTTTCGTACGTACACTACAAGAAAACAGCGGTATTCTGACGGACATTCCGACGGAAAATGAAATCCTCGGAATATCCCGAGGAATTTCCGAGGAAACACAAAATTTGGTTTCCTCGGAATATACCGACGGAATTCCGAGAAAATATCAATCCGTCGGAAAAAACCGATGAATTCCGAGGATATATTATAGCCGTTAGAGAGCCGTTGGAGGATTTTAAAAATTCCGAGGAAATTCCGACGAACTAGCCTTTTCCGTCGGAATTCCGTCGGAATTTCCTCGGTCTGTCGGCAGGATTTCAACTATAAATACAAGCACCCCTCTTCCTCTTCATTCACTCCATATTTTCATCCTCCCTCTTACTCTCTTTACACACGAATTTGATTCATAAAAAACATATCTTCTTCAAATTATTTTCGTTCTTGGATCGATCGACCTCATTTGGATCCGAACTCGAGATTGCTTACGGAAGAATACCAACGAGGTATAACCGAATTCATGGGGTTAGTTCACCGACAACCGGAAGGAAAAACAGGTATGTTAAGATGTCCTTGCTCTAATTGTAAAAATAGAAAGGTTATTAAAGAGTGGGATGTTTGGACTCATCTATATTTGAGTGGGTTTGCACGAAGTTACAAAATTTGGTATCATCATGGGGAAGCTGATTATGAACATGGTAGTACTAGCGAACCTCAGCCAGGGGTTAGATTAGAAGAACCAATTAGAACGGATGTAGATTATGGTGTAGGTACTGAGCAGATGGTAAATGATCATTTTAGAGGGGAAGATTTACCCAATGCACAAGCTAGGAGATTTTATGATATGTTGGATGCTGGAAAGCAACCATTGTACGAAGGTTGCAGAGATGGTCATTCAGCTTTATCATCTGCTACAAGATTGATGGGCATTAAAACAGATTATAATTTGGCTGAAGACTGTGTGGATGCGATTGCTGATTTTGTAAAAGGTATTCTACCCGAGGATAATGTAGCTCCTGGTTCATACTACGAGGTTCAGAAACTCGTAGTTGGTCTTGGTTTATCGTATCAGGTAATAGATGTATGCAGCGACAACTGCATGATTTATTGGAGGGCGGATGAACAGCGGGTTACATGCAAATTTTGTGGAAAGCCTCGTTATAAAGATACGAGTGGAAGAGTTCCAGTGCCATATAAAAGGATGTGGTATTTTCCTTTGACGGAAAGGTTGCAGAGGTTGTATCTGTCTGAACGCACAGCGCAACCAATGAGATGGCATGCGGAGCACTCAACAGATGGTGAGATCAGACATCCTTCAGATGCAAAAGCGTGGAAGCATTTCCAATCAAAGTATCCCGACTTTGCGTATGAGAGAAGAAATGTCTACCTTGGATTATGTACTGATGGTTTCAGTCCGTTTGGCAAGAGTGGAAGACAATATTCTCTATGGCCCGTCATTCTTACACCATACAACTTACCCCCAAACTTGTGCTTGCGACGAGAGTTTTTGTTTCTCTCGATTCTCGTTCCCGGACCAAAGCATCCTAAGAGATCACTTGATGTGTTTCTTCAGCCACTAATATATGAGTTACAACAACTATGGGCTCAAGGTGCTGAAACATACGATGTTTCGTGTAAAGAAAACTTTCAAATGCGGGCAGTACTAATGTGGACAATAAGTGATTTTCCAGCATATGGTATGTTGTCTGGATGGACAACGCATGGAAGGCTATCATGTCCATATTGTCAAGATAACACTGATGCTTTCCAACTAAAACACGGAAGGAAAACGTGTTGGTTTGACTGTCACAAGAGATTCCTACCGCCTGATCATCCATATCGTAGGAGTAGGAATTTGTTTACGAAGAACAAGAGGGTGTTTGACAGTCCACCTCCGGAAATTTGTGGGAAAGATTTGAAGATAGAAATAAGAGATTTTGGTGCAGAAAGGACGCCAGACGTCGGTGGACATGAGCGTTTTCCGGTAGATGCTGTTGGAGAACTACATAACTGGCACAAAAAAAGTATTTTCTGGGATCTGCCATACTGGGAGGATCATCTGTTAAGGCATAATTTAGATGTCATGCATATTGAGAAGAACTTTTTTGACAATCTCATGAACACAATCCTTAATGTTCAAGGTAAAACAAAGGATAATTTGAAGTCAAGACTGGATTTAGTCGATATATGTGCTCGTTCAGAACTTCATGTTGATGAGAATGGTAGGGCTCCTTTTCTCATATACCGACTTGATGCAGAGGAAAAAGATGCGTTCTTTGATTGGATTTCAAAAGATGTGGAATTTCCAGACGGTTACGCATCAAATTTGCGTAACTGTATCGACAGAAAGGAAGGAAAGTTTACTGGCTTGAAAAGCCACGATTGCCATGTAATGATGCAGCGCCTCCTTCCGTTCGCCTTCAAGGAACTATTACCACGAAATGTTCATGAAGCAATTGCAGGGATAAGTGGTTTCTTCCGCGATTTATGCACGAGATCAGTGACTCTTGAAGGTATTGAAAATTTGAAGACTAACATAGCCGTGATTCAGTGCAACCTTGAGAAGATATTTCCTCCCTCATTTTTTGATGTTATGGAGCATCTCTTGTTATTCACCTGGCAAGAGAATTGGAACTTGGTGGTCCTGTGCAGTTTAGATGGATGTATCTGTATGAGTGGTATATGTTCCATTTGAAGAAGATGGTGAAAAAATTAAGTAGGGTGGAAGGTTCTATAGTCGCACAGATGATCAATCAAGAAACTTCAGACTTTGCCGAGTACTACTTTCCAACAGAAGTTCAGACCAAAAACAGAAGACCTGCTCGGCATGATGATAGAGGCGAACGGGCAACATATCATGTTACGGTTCCAGACATTTTCACAGACGTTGGACGACTTAGCGGAAAACCAAAGGACCGTCGACTTACTGAGCAGGAGCGCAGTCATTTGCAAACATATTTGCTCACCAACTGCGAAGACGTTCTTCAATATGAGAGGTAAATAAATTAGCTTACAAATTTTTATTTTAACAAGTTGAAATTTAAATCTTAATTAATTACATTATTGTCATCATATACAAGATTTAAACCGAGGATGACGGTTCGACGGCTTCGACCAACTTGTCCTGGTTTCGAATCAACGAAATCGTTGAATCGGTAAGTTCTTTTTTTTAAGTTCAATTTATTTATTTCTTGATTTTTATTTTATCATCAATTTATATTATTTAAATTTGGCTATTTATATTTCAGTCGGTTCCAAAGAAGAAGGGACGTTTGGTCGGTTTGGGTCGTCGCTCCCGGTCGGCTGCTCCTTCTTCTGCACCACCGCCATATGTTGATCCAGAAGTTCTTACGGCTCAGCTGAAGGACAAGGATGATCAGATATCTGCTTTGGAGACCCAGATGGCAGCTCAACAGACGGGCTATGAGACACAGAAGAGGCTGAACGAGCAGATGATGGAGATGATGAAGAGGATGTACCCGAACGAGGTGTTCCCGAACATTCAAGACCCGTAGTTTTTTTTTTTTACCAAAAACTCGGAATGTTTTATTTTTATTTGTAGAACTTTGAATTATCTAATATGTTTTCAGTTTTAATTTTAATTTTATATTTTCGAATTTAAATTTCACAAATTTTAATTTAAAAAAAAAAAATTTTAAAATTAATTTTTTTTAAAAAATTAATTTTTTTGAAATTCCGAGGAAAAGCACTCTCGGAAATTTCCGACGACCTTTTCCTCGGAATAAGTCGTCGGAATTTTAAAAAAAAATCCGAGGGAATGTTCCTCGGAATTTTCCGAGGGAATGTTCCTCGGAATTTTCCGAGGGACTACGTTCCTCGGAAATTTCTGAGGGCCACGTTCCTCGGAAATTACCGATGCAAATTCCGAGGAAGATTTTCGTCGGAACTTCCGAGGATTGGACCATCGGAAATTTCCTCGGAATATACCGAGGTAGTCCTCCCTCGGTATATTCCGAGGAACTTTCCGACGATCTAGTGGTCCTCGGAGTTTCCTCGGAAATTCAGTTCCTCGGAATTCCGTCAGAAATTTCCGAGGGATTTCCGAGGAAAAATGAATTTCCGAGGAGTTATTTCCGAGAACTTTTTTCGTCGGTATGTCGTCGGAATAAGGCTATTCCGATGACATACCGACGAATTTTTCCCTCAGTATGCCGCTATTTTCTTGTAGTGGTATGTTAGTCATGCGTTTCCAAAAAACATAGTTTTAAAGATTTTATTTTTGTTTTATAAGAAGTGTTTGTTTTTTAGTGATTTTAAAAATAAATTTTTGTTTTAGCCGTATTATTTCAATGCATTAATTAGAGATTGAAGGTATTTAGTGTATAAATAGAATGTAAAATAAAATTTTAAAATATGTATAAAAAAACTCTTAAATAAGAAAAACAGAGCAGAGTATATATCATGAGACCTACATATGCCAAGATCGGCATCTCTAGTAACTTTGATTCTATGGATAACTAGGGTCAGCTCAATACAATTAAAGGTCTCTTGGCGGGGTTCTAATAGAAAATTATAATTATTGTTGTAAAAGTAATGGAAAAGCATCTCTTTATTCATAACATAGAAGTTCCTTATATAGGAGATTACACCGTCATAGATAAATGGAAAGATTACAAATCATAATCTCTTGTTTATGAGCCATCCACAATCTGGTTCATAACACTCCCCCTTGGATACCATAACCATTTAGAGCTTCTAATGTGCTTTAATGTTGCCTCATTAAAACCTTAACAGGAAAACCTAATTGGGACAAAGCCATGGTGAAGGAAAAAGAGTACAATACACATTACTCCCCCTGATTTGGACATTACTGAAGGTCCCTTGGACCTCTCCAATTTTCTGCAATCCGTGGGTGATGAAGATCTTGGGCAGAATATGCTTCGTCCTCGAACATGATAGTTGGTTCTTCTTTACCATCGGCCATGCCACAATCTGATCGAACATATTGAGTCATCGACCTCAAATACACACACACGAAATCTTGGATGATGTTGTTGTGATATGCGTGTACCACCATGTGTAAAACATAACCTGTCTGAAAACAAATCAACAAAACCAAATAACCCCTCTTTGGGCTGGTTAGTATAAAAAAACCAAAATCAAAGGCTTCTTCACCGTCCTTCTTATGGACCAACCATATCAGTGTCTAAAACAAGATTTCTGCATCGTCCATCTCAGGACTAAATGGACTTCTTTATCATCCACCTTTCGACTGAATGGATCAGTGTCCAAAACAAGTGATCTCACGCCCATGTACTAGATAATGGGTGAGACTGGTCCATATTAAATCTCTTGAGTACCATTTTCTGTATATACTATTTGATGCACAAGAATTTTTTTGTTAATGTACTCAAGCTGTAATCTCAAACAAAACTTTGTTTTCCAAGATCTTTCATCTCAAACTATTTCTTGAGATATTCAACTGTTTTGGAAATTGTATCCAGAGGTTCATAGGATATTCAGATCATATACTTTGATGATTATCAATATTGTTCTCGAGAACTTGCTGTTCTTTCAGCTCAATACCCTCTAGTACTTTCATTATCCAGTGGACCATATAAATATGCAGTCACTACATCAATTTGCTAAAAGTCTAATTTTCTCTCTTATATAGCCAGACTTATGAGAAATCTAAAAGTAGTTGCATCCACTACATGGGAGTATGTCTCCTCATATTCTATTACTGGTCTTTGTGAGAATCCTTGTGCAACATCAGCTTTATATCTCACGATTTCTATTCCTCACAAGACCCATTTATATCCACTGGTTTTAACATCATATGGCGTCTTAATCATATGGCCAAATACGCATTTCTTCTTTAAACTATTTAACCCTACGTTTACATTCAATCCAATATGTTCTACGAGTGCGCACTCTTATATTGACGTGGGCTCATGATCCTCGCTTATATTCATAAATTCAAGTGCTACCTTGTATGCAAATAAATCATCTTATGTCGACATTCCTTATTGGTTCCATTATGTTCCAGACATGATATAATCGATTGAGATTCATTATTATCAGGACCTTTAATACTTTGCAGCTTGGCGTCCCAAGCTACATTGTTTGGTACCTGTACCTTAGAGCCGGCCGGCCTAATCTCCATGTCTGGGATGGTTTCCTTTGTAACCTCGGATTTGAATTTTGATTATCATTTTCTGCACCTTTCTTTTGTTTTCGAAAATTCTTATTTTTTGGAACCTATTGGTCTACCACGTTTCATACGTTGTCTAGACTCTGTAGCAACTTGACTGTGTCTCTTCTTGGACATCAAATTCGTTGGTGTTTTACAAGCTGGTTTATATATGACTTAGTCATTCTTTTTCGGGTCAGCTAATGTATCTGGCATTTGATTAGCTAGCTTTGTAAATGTATAATCTTTGGACGTCTATTTCACATTCTGTAGTCCGAGGATCTTGCCAAGACATTGATGGTTGATTCCATTCTATTTCTTTTACCATTCTTTTACCAGCTTTATTATTTTTCTCCTCTTGGTCTTAAAATAATCCGTGTACCTGGCCTCAAATATAATCACCCATAGTTGGCTCAAAGTACTTTTTTATTGTGGAAGAATCATATCCAACATATATTCTCATCCTCCTTTTGAGGTCCCATATTAGTTCTCTGTGGTGGAGCAATTACTACATAGACAGCACATCCAAATGTCTTATGATGGGGTATGTCTGGCTCTTGACCCGTTAATAATTGTGATAGGGGATATCTATGCTCACTAAATGGCCTGATGCGTATTAACTTAGGTGCATGTACAGTTCATGTGGCCCAAGCTGTGAATGGGAGTTTTGACCTCATAAGTTATGGTCTATCAATCAGCTATTTGCGTTTTAAAAGATTTCACCAAGCTGTTCTTGGTATGGACATGTATCACAGAATTGTCCACACTTACCCCCATGGACATACCATAATCACTTAAACGCTTGGGACATGTATTCACCAGTATTATCTAGACATATAGTCTTTATTATGAAAAAGGGGCTCGTAACCATTTTACTGGTGATGGCCTAATTAGTTTCCCTTGTGTACATGCTACACACGTGAGATTCTTTGGGATAACTCTTCTTATCTTTTAATGTGTGCCTTTTAAATATCAATTTTCGCATCATGTTTGGACCAGGATGGCCAATCCGGTCGTGCCATAAAGTGTATATTTTCGCAGGCTCTTAGCCTCTATCATACTGATCTATGCATAGTCTAGGTCAGTAGAGAATGCAGGTATAGTCTTTAGGACTTATTATGGCCTTGGGCGATTTTATACATATATCTGAAGGAACTCATTGTTTCCTTCGCCCATTGTTTCAATATGGAAACCATTCATTCTTATATCTTTAAAACTCAATAGGCTGCTCTTGCTCTTAGAGCTGGGTGAATATAAGGCATCATTGATTTCTAGATGCATACCCTTAGGCAATAATATATTAGCCAAGCCATAATCTTCTTTCAGACTGGCGATACCTGCTTTAGTACTTATATTGGCGTTTTTCAGTATACTCATATAGAAAAATCATTCATTCATTTAATCTAAGCAGCCAATGTAATAGAAATAAATTTAAGGAGATAAAAATCAGAGAAAGCATACAAGCAAAACAATCACACAAGTTTGATGTCGAAATCAGATTATCAACTTGATTCTTTTAGGCAATAATAAGTTTCATATTCCATAAGATCATCTTGATCATGTTCGAGATTATTTTCACCATCTTTATAGACCAAGTGGGTTTCAGGATTCTTCCCTTTCAGACTCTCTTTGATAGAGGTCACAAAAATGTTTGGGAGTCCTTCATATCTTAGCCCAATGGTTCCCCATTCCACATCCATGGCACACTGATTTGGTCGAGCTTTGTGGTTTAAAGGAGATACCACGGCCACTGCCTTGACCATGGCTCAAATTGGGTTGATACCCACGGCCTCTACCATAGTGATTCCCACGGCCTCTGCCATAGTGATTCCCACGGCCAAATGTGTTATAGTGCCCATGGCCACGTCCTTTCCACCCTCCACGGCCATGGTCGTGTGGTCTATCATTCTGGACGTGGTTACCCTCTTTTTTTTTCTGCGGCCTTATTGGTATCAGGTAATGGGGTTAATCCAGGAGGTCTCAATTCACTGTTTCTCATCAGTAATCCATTATTTTTTCCAGCTAGCAATAGACTCATCCACGGACTTATAGTCATAGATTCTGGGATTCCTCCAATCAAATAGGGCATTTGGTAATAACACCGTTCTTTGGTGATCATATCTCGATTTTTAACTCTGTCCAAAGGTCTAGAGGATTATCTATAGTCAGATACTGATCTTTGAGTCTCTTAATAAGATGATGGCTAATAATTAATATTGCCATATATCAATCTTTCTCATTGGCATTATTGTCTTCTATGATACATTCACCAAATCTTTTTGACTTTAGGATAATCTTTGTATCCAATGTCCACCGTAAATAATTATCTCCAGAGAGATTTAGGGCAGCAAAATCCAGGTTGATTTTCGACATCTCAAATCATAGATTATATAATTTAGCAATTCTAATGATCAAACAAAGCAATAAGCCTTAACGGCCAACAAGGAAGCCTCACGGCCAACAATGAAGCCTCACGGCCAAGACATATAACAAGCCGCACGACTATGGATGCAATCAGTTCGGTTTAATGCATTAAATTCATTTGTGAAATTGCAATCCTAGCATATATGATTTCTATCAGTTCATGATGCAATAAAAACCTCTCGGCCAAGTCAAAGAACAATCACACAGCTATTTGATTCAATTCATTACCATTCTAGCATAAGGTTCTAAGTGTAATTAAAATCAATCAATGTGATCAGGTTAGGTATGAATGCAGCAAGGCCGCACGGCCACGAGGTATGATTAAGTCTAGAACAATTAACCTTAGCATGCAGTTTCAGATTCGATATCAAAACAATCAAGACTAGGTTATAAGGAAACACTTATCAAACAGGCGGTTTCAGTTAGGGTTTCAGTTTAAACAAGCAAAACAATTTCAATTCATTCAGATTCGAGTTTAAACAATCTTAGCAACAGTTCTAGGTGATCAAGACAATCAATTCTCAAAACAATCAAACAATCGAAACGATTTTCAAATTAGTGTTTCGATTTTGATCTTAGATCAAAGGAGATTGATTTGAGATTCAAAACCATCAAATATTTTGATTTTAATTGATCAATAGATCAATCTCGATTTAGGGTTTGGGGTATCGAACTTTAGAGCTTCGATTTACTCATTAGGTTTGATCTAATACCCTATGGCTTTATTCATAAAGATTAGGTTTTATGGTTTCATTCTTTATCAAACAATCCAAATTCGATTCATAGGTTCTTAGACTTCGAATTACCTTTTAACCTTAGATGATTGTTGAATCGGACCACCAAAGAAGTTGAGCCGCGAGCTGGACACGAACGGGACGCGAGCTGGAATGGATCGAGTCGCTTCTATCGGGTCGCGGACGTCCTTTGTTGCTTGATCGGGAACGCCTTGATCGTCGGACGCGAGCTGTCTGATGCTGTCGCGAACGAGGAAGAGGTCGCATGCTGGAGCTGCTCTTGGGTCGCGAACGTCTGAGCTAGGATCAGGAACGACTTGGGCTGAAGCTGATCGGGGACGTGAGCTGGAACAGATGCGGGAACAAGAGACGTGATCGGGGTTGAGGGTTCGTCGGATCGCCGGCTAGGTTTAGGGTTTTAGGGTTTTTCGATTTGGGTATTAGCTTATGGATTTAGAGTTTCGTGCTGATGGAAAAGTCTCTCTTTATTCATAACATAGAGGTTCCTTATATAGGAGATTACACCGTCATAGATAAATGGAAAGATTACAAATCATAATCTCTTGGTTATGAGCCATCCACAATCTGGTTCATAACAATTATTAAGTTTTTAAAATATTTTTTTTGATAACAACATAATTTAAGATTAGTGTTAAACTAACTAATTTTTTGTTTCGCTTTTATTTAAATTTTCAAAATTATTTCAGATTATCATATTTTTATAACATGATCTAAATTATAATCTAATTTATACATATTAACAAAAATATCAAAAAAAAAAGTAATTGGTAAGAATGCACCCAAAAGCCCATATAATTTGCCATATATTCTTGTTTCTTTTTAATATTTTTTATGACTATTATACATTTATCTCCATCTCTCTCCCTTTTCCCTTTTATGTGTTCTAATCTCTTTATCTCTCGTATAGATTCTTCAAATCATCTTCTAATTCAACACAAATCTTTATTTTTTTATTCTGATTCTTTTGACGTCCATAATGCTAATCTTATTATCTCACCCCAATTCCAATGTTTCTAATTTCGACTCACAATCAACTTTTAGATAATATATACGTTAGTAGGTATTTTATTACTTACCTGCTATTATTTAGATTTTAATGGATTCTTAATCGATACATTAAGTGTTAGCTGTTACAAATAGTTTTGGGGCTATTTGATAGATAACTAATTAATTGTTAATAGTTTCATTAACTGATATATGATTTGTTAGTCGATACATTTGTTTGATACATAGATTGTTAGATGATACTGAAATTATTAGCTGATATATTAGTTGATATGTAGATTGTTACATGCTATGTAAATATTTAGCTGATAAATCTAGAGTTACTTGTTTTCGATAAAGCATGAGGGTATTTTCGTCCGCACAGTGTCAAAAAGTTATTTCTTTTTGGATTATCCATAATTATGGGCATTCAGCTAATTTAGACCTTAATTGGGTATATTCCACACATTCACTCAAAAAGAAATTGTGGAGTGGGCCTCGGTCAGTAACCACCCCATATTTTAAGCCAGCACCGTGGACAACGGGGGGATGTACTTGGAAGGTATGGGGTGAGTTTACTCCACTTAATTTTAATTAACCATTTTGTGAAAGTTAATAGATTTTTTTTTTTTTTTTTTTGTAGAAAGGGTTTTCATTAATGAAGAAGAACCAACATATACAAAAAAACAAAATACAGGAAGATGAAAAACAGAAGCTAAACTGATTAACAGTCTCATCCCAGAAAAGTACTAATCAAGAGCATAAGAGCTCTTCACCACTAGCATCAGTAAACTCCAAGAAAACAATCACAAGAATACCGAATACCAGCAATGAAGAAAGAAACCGACAGAGAAGGTGACAACCACTACAAATCATGCTTTCCCGACGTTGGCTGTCACAGCGGCAGGGGAGAGCACACACTGAATTGGCGGCGAGTAAAGAGCACATACCAAAAACCAAAGCCGGTCCAGCAGTTGGAGTGACGATCACCTTTGCCAAACGCCAAACTCATATTATTACTGACCCAATATAAATTTGTTACTGACCCCTATATACAAATTTGTAGATTTACACAATACAAATTGTGATTGTTTATTACTGACCCAATACAAATTTGTTACTGACCCCTATATAGTTTGAAGCCTACGTTATTCCAACCACAATTTTATGTAAGTAATTTTAGTTTGGACTCCGGTTGAAAAAGTTTCTAATCCCGCCACTAATGGAAAACACGCTAAAAAGTGGACTCGGTGACATGTAACTATGAGATTCAAGCTGTGCCCGGTGCGGTGATTCACGTTGCGCTTTGTGACTGTGATGGTAGTTCACGTTGTTCTTTATAAGACAGCCAGTGACACGTGACTATTGTTTTTCTTTTGTTAAAGGACTCGTGCTTATAATGACGTTTTTTATTTGTAAACTTAATCTATAATTTTCTCGGATGTTCGAAATCACCGATGTTATTACTACATTTAAAACGAGTGTGTTTGATTAAATATTCATAACTTTTTAATTACTTTACATTAAACAAACATTACGTGTAGTGAGAATCCAGAATAAGCTCTTAGAGCATGATTAATGGGGGTTCTTAAAGTGAGGTTCTTAGCGGAATATAAGAAACCGTCTTTTAAATTTTAACTTAAAAAGCTAAGAAGTAACTCTTAAATACCTTAGAACAGTTCCAATAGTGTATATTGAAAGGAGTTATAACAATTAAAAGTAAAACAAAAAATAAGAAAAATATGAGAGAGAAACATGAAAGGTTATTGTTTCGACATATTAAAAACTCGGTTCTACCATAAAATAACAGATGTCACTCTCAAAACCTTTCAAATGCTTTGAAAAAATAAATATATTATAACATTAATTTTGTTTTTTCTTTTAAAAACCTTCATGATGGAGCTGCTCTTAGACTTACCTATGTTGTCTTTTTTACTATAATGTCAGAGAGTCTTCAGAAAATATATTTTTTCAGCTCCCTAAATTTTTCTATATCTTTCATGTTGTAGATCACTAGATCAGACGCGACAACATGCATACAAGTTTGCTCACACAGTAATCTTTACCAACAAAAAAGAAAAAGATCAGACCAACAACAACAAATCTTTTCGATGATTTTTATCAAAAAAAAAAAAAACAAACATGCATATCATCCGATAGAGCCCACACTGGCACACAGTAATCTGTTAAGTCGTAGGTAGTACAAGTTTGCTCTCCTCCAGATCAACGAGCCTTGTCCTATGTTTGCCGGCTATTCCATGCAAAGGAATTCTCCTCAGAAAATTAAAATCATCCAGAAGACTGGAAATCCTACCCAAATATTAGTCAAGTAATTCTTTCTATCATGAAATCAGAGTGCAACACAAATATACAGGATTAGCTGAATGTACATCACATAATAATGTAAATGGTAATAATTCTTGATGTCAATAGAATTCAGAGATAACATTTAACATTTTCTACTACTTCTAATCTTTCAAAAACATAAGCTCGTTTTCTCGACTTTTTCGTAGATGATAATTTTGAAAAAAATAAATAAATAAAACTAAAAAGAAATTTTTTTTAACTAATGTAGAAATGTAGTGTAACTTGAAATAGAACCAAAAACTGGATAGTATAATCATGAAGTAGATAATCAAATTTAATATATTCTAATATTCACTAACTACCTATTATAAAATTTTATATATAAAATAAATTTTATAAGGTCTATAAATCATATCGTCTCTCCATCCCTGAAAAAAATATATCATATAACGACACACACATTTAATTATATATCAGCTAATTTTTCTTTAAAAATAAATCTAAGCCTGATATTCACTAATCAAAAATAAATATTATGTTAAAAATCATGATTTTTATCTAAAATAAAAGTTAAAATGATAGTAAATATTCTACATATATGTTTTGATTTGTCATATGCAATAGTTATCTTTCAATTTTTCATTTGATTTCTGAGGCTTATATTTCTTGTGTTCTAATACAACACTCTATTAAATTAATAAAAAAATGTATATATTATTGGCATATATATTCCGAACTAATATACACATTTATAATACTAATTACTGTGTTGTTTACACAACAAATGAAAAATATATCTTTGTGCAGCTGAGAGAGTATGAATTAGACATAAATAACTAAATATTCACAAACACACATGTTCTCATCTATACTGCTAATTATATAATTCACCCATCCCTCTATTTTAAAGAGTTAGTTTTACAATTTTCACACAGATTAGAAGAGTTACTAAAATATACTTATATTTTTATTAATTACGTTAGTTTGACCAATAGCATTTGAGATAAACAAAGTTATTTATAAAATCAATGTAGTTTACAATAAATATTAAGAATAAATATAATTACAGTAAAATTATAAAATAAGTTTTTTGTGTAACAAGAAAAAAGTGTTAACTGACACTCTTTGTTAAACCGGGAGGAATACTTAAAACATTTATTTAATTCTTCAGTCTCCTAGAATTAGGCCTGGAAATTTTACCCGAGATCCGGATTCGATCTGAGATCCGATCCGGATCCGATCCAAAAATCCGGATATCCGGAGAGGCCGAATCCGGATCCGGATAGTAAAATGTTGGATCCGTCAAAGCTGAATCCAGATCCGGATATCTTGATTTTTTAGTCCGGATATCCGGATCCGTAAGTTTTATTAATAACTATTTCAAAAATAGTAATATCTATATATAAAAATTAATTTTATTTAATATATTTTCATCTTTATAATAGTATATATAAATTTTATGTAAATTTTGTAATACTATACATAAAAATAATTCAAATTATTATATATTTTTTTATTTTAAAATTATTGTTAATATTTTATATATATTTTTATTTATTTTAAGGATTCAAATCCGGAACTGGATATCCGCCGGATATTATAATTTTTAGAGGGATATCCGAGTGTCGGATATCCTAGAACCCCGGATCCGGATAAGGATAGTAAAATTATGGATTCGCCGGATAAGTATCCGGATCCAGATATCTTAAAACTGCTCGGATATCCGATCCATCCGAGGCCTACCTAGAATACACCCAAGTCTACGCTCACTGCATTTAAAACGCTGAATTATTAAGGTTACTTCTCTTTTCTATGTATATTAGTCGAAATCTTATGTACATATATATAACATATATCATCTTACTCAAATATGGACCTAGAATAAAACAATCACTTAACCTTTGCGATTACTTTTTTTTTTTTTGTTCACAGAGAAAATTCATTAATCGGTTAAACTTGGTTCGGTACAAAACCCCTAAGGGCTTGTTTAGCAAGACCATCCTCAAAGGTTAGGTTCTCACGACGACTAAATCGAAAAGACACAACATCAAAGAAGGGAGACAGAGAATGAATGTCAGAGAGGATTCCATGGAGATCAGAGAGATTCGCCTTCCTATCAATTGCTGTCACCAATTGCAGGGAGTCAGATTCAAAGATAACCTTCCTCAGCTGGAGGTTGATTGCACATTCCATCGCCAAGCGCATTGCTAGTCCCTCCGCCACAAGAGACGAGATCACAAACGCAGAGGTATCACTGTGAGAGAAAAATCTCTCATTCCGGGTGTCGTAGAAGGAAAACGCTAGACCAGCGTTGTTACTTTCCTCTTTCCATGCCGCATCAGATCGGCAGATCACATCAGCTTCAGGTGAGGCTCGGGGGCCTGTAACTCCCTGTAGTTTGATTGTTGCTAATGATTGGGCTTCCTCCCATTCTTTGGCATCACATATTGCTTTGTTGATTGTTTCCTGAGCTGAGAATTCCCTTTTTTGGAAGATTTGGTAATTCCTCGCTGTCCATATTGCAGAGATGATCCAGGGGGCCAACGGGCTTTTGCAGAGGCCAACAGGAGGAAGGGCAGTGGATTTCAGGGCAGCCTTCCATCCTGCAGCGAAAGAAATAACTTGCAGCGGGACGATTGCTCTAGTAACAGGTGCCAGTTCCCAAACTTTTTGAGCATAAGAGCAATGGTAGAATAGGTGGAGAATGGATTCAGAACTATCACACCTGATGCATTTTGACGTAGGTAGGACTTGTCTAGCAACTAGTACTTCTCCCACTGGTAGAGCTCCATGTAGGATCTTCCATAAGAGAAGTTTTTGTTTGGGAGCCATCTGAATTTTCCATACGTCTTTAATCCAATCATGACTATTCTCCTGAGGTGCTAGGATCTCGGGGTGGTATTTTTCCAGGGCTACATAGTACCCTGACTTGGCAGAATAATTCCCCGAGTTTTGTTTGAGCCAAATTTGTTTATCTGCTCCTCCCCATTTGCTTGGTTTGATAGATTTAATGGTGTCTGCAAGGAGGGGGAAGTGGTTCTCAATTTTTCCTTCGTTCCATTCTCCTGTTTGGTCAGCAAGGAGATCTGCAACCTTTAAATCCATTTCGCTCTCTGGTATTGGTCCCATTGGGCAACCTTTTGCATCAGAGTATAGCCAAGAATCTTGCCAAGCTTGTACATTTTTCCCATCTCCGATTGCCCATCCTAGTTGATCTTTAATGAGGTCCTTCCTATAAGGATTCCTCTCCATCCATGGGAACATGCTGATGGGGCCTTGACTTGAAGGAATTCTTGTTCTGGAAAGTATTTGCCAGCTAACACCCGAGCTAGGAGACATGATGGGGAGGTAATGATCCGCCAGCTCACCTTAGCAAGGAGAGCATCATTAAAGCTTTGGATATCACGAACTCCTAGCCCTCCATCTCCTTTAGATTTCATCATTGTGTTCCAAGAGATTAGGGACATTCCGCGGGTTCCTGCCTTTGGGTCCCACCAGAATCGAGTCAAGGCAGATTGTATACGTTTACAGAGTGAAAGAGGAAGCTTAAAGCACTGCATTGTATGGTTTGGGATGGCTGACAAGACTGCTTTAAGGAGTACTAGCTTCCCTGCAGGAGATAGGTGCCTAGTAGACAATGCTACAGCCCTCTGTTTGATCCTATCAACTAAGGATGAGAATAGATCCTTTTTCTTTCTTCCAAAATGTTCAGGGACTCCAAGGTATTTACCAGCTCCTCCTTCTTTTTCGATTCCCAGTCCCGTTTTTTATCTTTTCCTTTAGTAACAGTGGAGCAAGGTTTGAGAATGTGATACCCGATTTCAACGGGTTGATTCGTTGCCCTGATGCTTGTTCGTAGAGGGAGAGGATCTTCAATAGTGTGGAGACATTTTTGTTGCTGGTTCTACAGAAGAAGAGTGTGTCATCAGCAAAAAGAAGATGATTTATGCTGGGACTATTGGTGGCCACACGGATTCCTTGCAGCTTATTTTCCTCTTGGGCTTTTCTACAGAGCCCCGACAAGACTTCACTACATAGGATGAAGATGTAGGGTGATAATGGATCCCCTGCCTTATCCCCCTTTGAGGTTTAACCATTCCTTGAGCAGATCCATTGATTAGAAAGGAGTAGGTGACTGTCTTGATGCATTGCATAATTAGGTTAGTCCAAGCCGCGTTGAACCCAAGCCGTAGGAATACTGTCTCAATGAAATCCCATTCGAGCCTGTCATAGGCCTTGCTCATGTCAGTTTTCACTGCCATGGAGCATCGTTTAGTGGCTTCTGAAGTTTTTAGAAAGTGAAGAACTTCATGGGAGATGAGAATGTTGTCAGAAATCGCTCTGTCCTGAACAAATGCAGATTGGTTTTCCGAAATGAGGAACGGGAGGACTTGTTTGAGTCTTTGCGCAAGCAGTTTGGAGATTATTTTGTAGTAGACATTGCAAAGTGCAATTGGTCTATAATCTCCTACTGCCTTTGCTGCAGTGGTTTTAGGGATCAGTCTGACATGGGTATGATTCAAGGTTCTCGGCATTACACCGGAGATGAAAAAAGCTTGTATCTCAGAGACTATATCAGGGCCAACAGAGCTCCAGTTAGCTTGGAAGAAACTTGCAGAGAATCCATCCGGACCAGGAGCTTTGTCCGGATGAATTGCAAGTAGCGCCAGATGTACTTCATGTGCTGTTGGTAATGAGAGGAGACTTTCGTTATCTGCCTCAGTGATTTTTGGTGAAAGAGCTTGAGCTACGATGGATTGTCTTTCTCCTGGTATTGATTGGAACAGCTCTGTGAAGTAATCAACAATTGTTGCTGTTATTTCTTTTTCCGTGAAAACTGGTTCTCCTTCTGTTTTTTCCATTACCGAAAAATTGTTGACTGCATGCCTTCCTTTAGTGAGTGTATGGAAGAAGCCTGAGTTACGATCCCCCAGGCTCAGCCATAGATTTCTGCTCCTCTGTTTCCAAAATGCCTCTTCAGCAAAGTAGGCTGACCTTAAATCGGCATTTAGTTTTTGAAGGAGCTCTGTATCATTTGTTCTGCTAATCATGGCCTTCTCGAGTTCATCTTTCCACTTGTTGATAAGCAGTTGGCTGTTCCTCTGTTTTTCTTTGTTCCAGAGAACTATGGCCCGTCTTGTTTGACTTATCTTGTACTGAACAGAGGTATTTCCCGCTTTCTTCCACGTTTCATCTACCAAGGCAATTATCTCAGGATTGTCCTTCAATCTCCTATCGAATCTAAAGAGCCCTTTGCCTTTCTTTTTTGTTAGGTCGAAGCAGGTGAGAATTGGTCTGTGGTCAGACCCTTCATATCGTAAGTATTCCAGGCTAGCTGATGTGAAAAGATCAAACCAGGAGCTATTAGCCACGGCTCTGTCCAGACGGCATCTTACTACATCGTCTCCACGGACCCCTCGCCATGAGAGAAAGTCACCAGTGTGGGGAATGTCAAAGAGATCATTTTCTGCTAAGAAAGTCCTGAAATCACTGAACGAGCCTTCAGGTCGTTCTCGCCCTCCAGTCTTCTCTTGGCCATTAACAATGTCGTTGAAGTCCCCTATAAGAAACCACGGCTCATCTCTATTAGCCGCATCATTAGTGAGTTTTGTCCATGTGTTTCTTCTTTGGATAGGTTCAGGATCTCCATACACAAAGGTAGTTTGGAATAACTTGTTTTCATATTTGATTTGCACATTGATGAAGTTCTTACAAGAGTCTACTACAGTGAGATTAATTCCCTGCTTCCAGAAGAGAGCTAGTCCCCCACTCCCATGTCCTTGTGGTGAGATCAGGAGTGAGTTTTTGAAATCCAACGAATCACATTTGCGAAGAACAAAGTCGTTGGGATTCTTTGTCTCCGAGAGGAATAGGATGTCAGGAGAGAACCGTTTATGGATCTCCTTTAGATTCTGGACTGTCATGGTATTCCCCAAACCTTGACAGTTCCAGCTGAGTATTTTTAAGGAATTTGATCGGGTGGATTCTGAAAATCCACCTTTCTTCTAACAGAGCCAGGGATGATCTGAACGCCTGGTTGAGAAGTAGTTGTTGAGCTGATTCCTTGTACTGAGTTTGATTGGAGAGTTGGAGCTGTTTTCTTTCCTCTTGTTCCTCTCGTTGAGGTTGATGGATCCGTTCTTCTCTTAGGAGAGATACGTAGAGGAACTCTTCTTATTTTCCTTGTTTCTGCTCCTGATTTTACTCCCAGCGGCTTTGGGAGGTTCCTTGCCAGGGGGGGTCTTCCCAATCTCTTCTTTACGGGCACTCTCTCAGTAGACAAAATTAGAGCCTCGTTGTTGGGATCAGCTGGTGGGCCCAAACGTGCAAGGGCAGGAGTTCTAATTGGGTTGTTGTCTTCATTAACATGAGAGCTCTCTCCCATAATTGCATCATTCGCATTTAAGGCCGAAGTATTTAAGATTTGGGCATTTAGTGCTTTGGTAGCTGCAACCATATTTCTTGCAACTTCCTCTGCTTCTCCTTTTTCTTCAGCTAATCTCATTCTTTCTTTCCTTGCAGCGCTCTCAGTAGAATCAGCACAGCTTGAGTATTGGATCATAACTTCTCTAAGTTCTTCTCGGGCTTCTATGAGCGCTTCATTAAACTCTACTGTCTGCTCCATAGGAGGGGTTGGGCCTGATGAACGTGGGGGTCTAGCAGAAGAGGTAGCAACCCCTTCGCCCCTCTGGTCGGCTATCTGTAAGGTTGAAGCTCTAGTCTCTGGAACTTCCCATCTCCCTTTGTATGAATCAGTTAGATGATCTTTGTGGTGGGAGTAGGCAGGTTGAGGAATTCTTCTACCTGTATCGACCCACCGTCCTTCACCGGATCTATGAGTAGAAAGTTGGCGAGAGTTTTGAGAGTGGGAGAGAGACGGCTCTTGACGTTGCCTTGAGGTGAATCTCTGAGCTCTTCTATTTTCCTCAAATTGACTGGTTTCAAAGTGATGCTCCCGAGGGGAGGGACGGTGTTGACTATGACCAGTCCTTCTAGCATCTCCCATGAACCCTGAAGAGTGTTGAGGCTCAACAAGTTTGGGGTATGGTTTGTTTGGGAGTTGTTTCTTCGCATAGGAGCTATCCTTTCTTGGGGGAGGGGCGTTATTACGCTGTGAGTTAGCACTGTTGCGTAGACTGATGCGTTGGGGGCATTCTTCTTTCTCATGGTCTAACATACAACATATTGTGCAATGTTTTTCCAGCTTTTCGTATAGGAGATAGGCCACAACTTCATCCCCATTAGCAAATTCCAGGATGGACTCGAACATTAGGGGTCGGAGTCCATTCACAAGAGCTCTGAATCTGGCTTTTGAGGGGGTGATTTCCCAGCAGTCGAAAGATCCTATGTCGTCTCCAATACCCCGCAGAATAGCTTCGTTCCAGAGGTGGACAGGTACACCTTGAACTTGAATCCAAAACGTTATTTGGGAGGGGAACTCTGGTGAGATGTTTGGTTCCCACTTTTGGAGAATGACCATCCATTTGCCAAAATGATATGGTCTGTTTTCTAGCACTGCTTGGAGGTCTTCACTATTATCAAACTGGAACTGGAACTTTCCTTGTCCCAGGTCTGAGCCGAAGGGTCTAGATTTGCATTTCCAGTGGTCGGCAAGGAAGGGAATTAGTGACCACATCCTTTGAGCCCTCTGGTTTGTAGTTCTTCCAATGAGTGTCAGTTCGTGCTTGCGCATCAGATCTGAGGCGTCATAGTCAGGAAGCTTTACTCTCCCAAGCCTAGGAGGTGAGTTAGGTCTTTGGAGACCTTTTCCTTTTTCATTGTAAGATAGACGGCGAGACATAGTGCTGATTGTTCCAGACGTCTCTAGCAGTGGCTTAGTAATGGTTCAACACTTTACGTGAGAGGATTCTTAGAGATAAACTCTTGATTTATGAGATAGATTTCACTTACTTCCAGAAATAGAGAGGAGAGTTACCCAAGTTCACTGATTATGTAGGGGAGACATAACAAGAAGGAGGGTTAGAGGTATCAAACATGGACAGACCACAAAGTATTCTTACCAGAGCACCGGAGGTGGGAGACGGCGGTCCTCCGACCCGGGTCGGGGACTGAACCCGGCGGATTTTGGATCAAGGTAAACTAATATCCAGTGGTTACTTCTACAAAAAGTATGAGGTTTGAATTTTGGGCTAGATTTGCAGGGAAAGCAGGTACCTTTGCGATTACTTTATATTTAGAATTTGAGTGGTTCAAACGTAATAGATACATGTGCGAAATTGTGAAGAAACTTTTTACCAAAAGAAATTATGAAGAAACGTCTATTTACCGTTTAATACATTATGAAAAAAATTTAAAATTTGATAATATCAGTCTAAATTATTTACTATATACATCACAGTTTAATATGATACTATGATAATATTTTTTAAAGGATGAAACTATTTTCTTGAAATTTTATATTATATATTAATATGATATTATTTGTAGAGAATAAATATTTATTTTAATTTTCTATTTAAATATTTTATTAATATTAAAATAGTGTTTTTAAAAAAGATATAGTTTAGTCACATGTGGACCGTTCGTGAGAAAGATCTTTTGATTTAACATTAACAAGCAACATGCGCACTAAATAGTGTAAATCAACTAACTTTTCACCAAAAGAAATTTTGAAGAAACGTCTAATTACCGTTTAATACATTATGAACAATTTTAAGATATATCAGTTTAATTTTTTTACTCTATATATATCTCATAGTTTAATATGATAATATTTTTGAAAGGATAAAAATATTTTTCTTGAACTTTTATATATCAATTTAAAATTATATTAATATGATAATATTTGATAGAGGATAAATATTTGCTTTAATTTTCTATTTAAATATTTTATTAATATTAAAATAATATTTTCAAAAAGAAATAGTTTAGTCACATGTGGACCGCCTGTTCATGAGAAAGATCTTTTGATTTAGAACAACATTAACAAGCAACAGGCGCACTACGATCATTTCTAACACACTTTTATAATTATTTATCAAACATAAATACTATAAAAATACAGGTGAATTTTTCTATTATCTAGAATTTTAAAATGAAATTCATATTTTTTTTAAACATAAAAATAAAGTGGATCGAAAATTCTCTAATTGCTGTTAGAACTAATTAAGCACAAGTGGCAGTAGGAAAAGTAATAAACACCTTAAGACTTAAGTGCTTAGATATAATGGATTGGCGTGGGAGTTAACAAGTTGTTTGTAGCTTGAAACTTATTGGGGGAATTACCAAAAATACCGCTTTCGAGATACCACTTTTTATTTTTACCTTAATCAATTTTACCATTAAAATTTTAATTGGCAAAGTACCTTTATACCCTTAACTAATTAAACCTAAAACTAACTGTTCTCTCCTACTTCTCACGATAATTTTAAATCTCATCATCTCAGATTCAAATCGGCGTTGACGAATTCCGCGGTGACGAGTTCTCCGGCGAGATCGGATGACGCTGCAGAGTTGTCCGGCGAGATCCGACAAAGCTACGGCGAGATCCGACGAAGCTGCGGCAAGATCCGACGAAGCTGCGGCAAGATCCGATGAAGCGGCGGCGAGATCCAACGAAGCTACGGCGAAATCCGACGAAGCTATGGCGAAATCCGATTACTTTGCAAAGGCGCTCTCCGGAGTATCACTCCCATGGGTGAAGATGTTCAACGAGTCTCCTAATTTGTCCACTCTCATCGATGTGAGGCTCAGCTTTGCTTTGATTTTTGAATTAAAAAAATAGTCTCAGTCTTTGATTTGATTCTCTCCGATCATCTCACCTCTTCTTGCAGGTTCCCTTGTCTTATATTCCACTGATTCCACTTCTATATCCACAAGAGTTAAGGTAAGTAGTAGTATTTATAAAACTAAACCTTGAAATGAGTTTGTTTGATTTTGATCACAAGCATGGTCTCTGTACAGTCTACAGAGAGGGTGAGGCAATATATCCCTTGTTAAAGGACGTGGCTAGCTCTTTCACCAGATATGCCAGGAGGAAGCAACGCGGTGAAACAGATGTTCACTTTTGCCTTGAGATCAGCTAGAAAGGGTATTGTTACAGGAAATCCTGTTTTAGACGAGAAAGCTACATCAATTGCTATCTGGTGTGTGCTACAATTTATAAATACTTATAAATAATTATAAACTCTTATTAATGGATACAATTATATAAGAGTTTATAAATAATACATAAAAGAGGTTCTTTGGTACAAAAGAGGTTCTTTCAGTTTTTATTAGGAATGATCTCCAAGTGGCCTCCTTTATGAGCAAACATAAAAAAAAGTGGAACACTTCTTCATTTTTGTGTAACAATTTTTGAGGTTAACTCTTTGGTCATGTTTTATTTATAAGGCTTTGTTATTTACTTTGACACAATCACAAAGTTTCGTGTTTTTATATTGCAAACATATATGTACACACTCTTTGATTGTGCGAAACAAGGTTGTTTATGGTAATGCCCTTGAGATATTTAGAACTCCTTTTACATTTTCATAAGGACTTAAAAATTATTGTATAGAAATTATTGAGTTCATGTTTTTATGTTTCAAATGGAAAGGCATAGATCACAATTAATTATGTCAAACATGATACATACACGAAATGACGTTTCTAGTACTCAAGACTTCCTCATTGCTGGAAGTATCAAAATCTTTGAGGTGTTTATTACAATTTAATACTTTCAAGGACTTATAAAATAATAATCAAAACGTATTCATTTCATTTCTGAGATTTTATTACATTGTTTACATTTATAAAGACTTATAAAATAATTGTACAATCTTATTAGTTTCATGCTTTTATGTTGCAGATAGAAACACAAAGTCACCACTGATAGTACCAAATATGATAGAACCCGAGATGAAGTTTTTAGTACACAGATTTGCCTATTCCTGAAAGTAGTAATATTCTTGAGGCATGAAAAAACAAATTATTTATAAGAGTATATAAACCATTTATAAAGGCATGAAGAATTTAATGATAAGCCTTTATAAGGGTTAATAAAACATTTATAAAGTCCATCCAATTCAGCAAAATCAATAAGCCTTTATAAATGGTTTATATACTCTTACAAATAATTTATAAACATTTATAAATGATTTTTAAATTTTATAAATGATTTACAAACTTTATAAACTGTTCTTTTATAAACTTCATCTCGGGGTTCTCTGAGGGTTTACAAACTTTATAAGGGTTTATAAAACATTTGCATACCCTTTATAAAAGGTTTATAGACTCTTTATAAATGATTAATAAGTCGTTATAAATGGTTTCTAAACATTATAAAACCTTTTACGAACTTAAAAAATGTTTTATAAACCCTCATAAATTATTTACATACCTTTATAAACCTTATAAATGGTTTATATGCTCTTACAAATAATTTATAAACATTTATAAATGATTTAAAAACTTTGTAAATGATTTACAAACTTTATAAACTGTTCTTTTATAAACTTTACAAAAGATTTATAAACTCTTATTAATTATTTACATATTCTTGTAAACCCTTATAAATTATGTTACAAACTCTTATAAAAAATTTTTATAAGACTTTCTAAATGGTTATAGATTCTTATGAATGATTTAGGGACTTTCTAATTTATTCGTAAACCTATATAAACCTTATAAATTGTTTATTAACTTTAACGTTTTCATAAACATTTATAAATTGTTTATAGACTTTACAAAATTTTTTATAAGTCTTTATAAATTGTTTATAAAATTATCTAGAGCCTAACATTCACCCTTTAGTAGCAACAAAGACTAGAAAACTGCGAATTATGTAGAGATACTGACTCAGCAAAAAAAAAAAAAAAAATCAGAGGGAAGGTTGGATTATATCCTTTGAAGGAAATTCAATACGGCCACAGAGACGCCAGCAAGCTCCTGTGTGGAATAGAGACTTCTCAAAGACCCATATGTCACATACAAGCACCTGCATAAGCAACAAACTTGTAACTCACTAGCAGTTCTTAAAAAAAAAAAACTCAATTCTAAGATAAAAACTATGCTCACCTTTCAATGTTGAAAGACTAGATTATACTTGAGTTTAAAAAGTGATTACTAGTGAAAGAAATGAAGACATATTGACTCTTGGCATTAGAAACAGCATTTCTCAAAACATATAAGTAAAAAAGGTAAGTCTAATGTCAAACTTACCTTCGCCACCACGGGATTTTCTCATGAAGTGCATAAGGTTCGTAAACAAATCCATGTCTTACCGTCGACACTCTAACAGCACCCTGCACTCGTAAATAGTTGATATGAGACATCAAATCATAGGAAACAACTGACATATGAGACAAAAATGCAAGAAAGAACAACAGAAACCGAGTTATTTAACACACCGTTTTCTGCGGCTGAGGTGGAGCCTTCACTTGCGTTGTAGCATACCTTTTATCACTGCTAAAGGAAACATACTCTGCAATCTAAGACACAATAAGAAACAAAAAAATGTCAATGATTGGTCAATAAGACTTAAGAAAAAAAAACAAAAGCCAATGATGAATATGGTGATTACCATTGTAGATCGTAGCAAATGTGTGCTGGCAGGGTTCTGGCTCTCATATAAGCTTGAACACAAGCTTCTTCCATGAGTGTCGGGAACTGAACATCTGAACATGTCAATTACATTACTAAATAGCTCAAAAGCATCAATTCAGAGTCAAACCAGTAGAGAAATGGGATCTGGATTCACTACCGTGTGAAAGAGAAGAATGAAAGCTCCTCCAACGCCCCAATTTGAAATCATCTCCAACTTGAGTCTAAGAGAACTCATTTCCACTCCTAAAGCTGGAGACAAATGATGGAAGACGATTAAAAATGGATTATTTTTTAAGCTGTCGCATCAATGGAAACAAGATGCAGAAACTAAAAATTGATTTTTTGTGTTAAATTGAGATTTGAAAACTCTAAAAGGTTGATCGAGCATCTTGTGGTAAAAGCAAATGATTCATAATTCAACGCATTTTTTCCTAAAACTTAGATTTACAAAGGGTTATAAATTTTCAAAAACTCAATGTTCACTATCGGAAATCTTTCTCTCAGATCCGACTATTAATAGATAACTCTTTCTCTTAGATCGAAACAACAAAATCCGAGAAAATTACTTACAAGTTGTGATTCTTGCTCGATCTCGTCGCCGTCGTCGCTCGATCTTCCCGTCGTCGCTCGATCTCGTCTGCTTCGTGAGAGAAGATACACTTGATCTCGTCACTCGATCTCGTCGCCGTTGCCATCG
Source organism: Brassica napus (assembly GCF_020379485.1). Lineage (NCBI taxonomy): Eukaryota > Viridiplantae > Streptophyta > Magnoliopsida > Brassicales > Brassicaceae > Brassica > Brassica napus. Next base: position 31,898,678 of record NC_063450.1, on the reverse strand, counting down.
CTCTGTTGAAAATTTCTCTCGAGGGAGAAAGAGATAAGAAATTAGGTTAAAATTGTGAGAGGGTTATTTTTGTCTTTTGCCTATTAATGATTTATGTATTTCTGAAAATGTCTTTATTCTAAGTATATATATGAATATGGTACTAAACAAAGTGTAAAATTAAAATTTCCCCAACTTATTATTGAATAATTTATAAAATTGGTAGTTGTAACAAATAAGTTTTGTTATATTTCTTGTTAGTTGATACAATTTGTTGTAGTGTTTTAACTTAAAACATACAAAATATATACAACAATGATTATAACGGACAAATTCTTGTTTGTTCTCACTTTTCCTAGTGTTTGAAAAATATGACATGGTTTTGTTGTGATTTATAAATGCAATATTTTCCAAAATAAAATATATAATAAATTATTTTTATAAGAATAACAGTATATAGATAAAGATAATATATTTTCTAAGAGATTATATAAATATCTCTGAACATTTATAAATATATCCTAATTTAAAAAATAGTTTAGTCACATGCTCCACCACCATAAACATTCATGAAAAAGAAAAAAAAAATATTATGAAAAAGAGTTTTTGATTTACAAGCGATAAAAGCAGTACAAAGCAGAGTAAATCAGTTTTCATAGTTGTTAAACGCTAGCCTAAGTGGTGGAGGGAGCGATTATAAACATCTTTTTCTATATGCTCTATCGGCTGATTCGTCGCCTCCAAAAGAACGCATTAAGTGATACAGAGTGGACTAACTCGAAATCGTACCACACTGCATGATCTGAATTTAGAATACTTTCCGACTAATGCCTGAGGGTGAACCGATCATCTGTTATGGTCCACCATATAAACAATTTGGGCCAAAACCCTAACTAAACATTTCTCGAAAAGAAAAAAATTATCAAATTTGTGTTTATTTTGTAAAACCAGGTTTCAATGGTGAATCGGATCCTCGGTTTTGCCAGTTTTCAGCTGATTTTCTGGTTTTTTTATCAAATTTGGTTTTGGAAAAAACCGGACTTGGTTTACTGAATGAGTCACGGTCCAACCAGTCCAGTTGAGTTTTCAAAACTTTGGAAAATTGAATTTTCTGCCATATTCATGAAATCATATTTTCTCTATAAACTACAAATCAGCATTTTCAGCCAATAACACAAATACACGTTTTCATACCAAGTCTGTAAAACTTAATTCTTTTTGTAAAAACCATAAACTCACATTTTCTATTGAATTTGCAAAATTGGATTTTCCCGCTAAATCATAATATTGCATTCTTTCCTTCCCAAATTCATAAAATTGCATTTTTTTTTGATATTTTCTTGTCAAGTCTGTAAAATTACATGTTTTGCCAAATCCCTAAATCACCTTTTCTATCAAAACCCATAAAACTGCATTTTTTTCAAAACCTTAAAGCACATTTTGCCAAAACCATATTCAATTTTCTCCAAATTTTTCATTTTTCACGGTAGAACTCAAAATCACAGTTTATGCACAAACCATAACATCGCATTTTCCTTTAAACCCCGTAGAACTATATTTTCCAGCATAAACATTAAAATTGCATTTTTCAGCTAAACATCAAAATTGTATTTTTTTTTTTGTCAAAACCGCAAAATTGTATTTTTAGATCAATAATTTAATTTAGTATGGTTAATATTAATATTAAATCAAGATAAACATATTTTAGTTATGTTCTTATTAAACTCTTTTAAATAGAGACATAGATGGTATTTAAATTAAATTATATTTATTTTTGAAGATATTATTTTATATTATTTTGGTTTTTTAATTTATTTTAAAATTTTATTTGAACGGATCGAATTAGATATCTTGTTAAAAATCTAAAAAAATTTCGAATATCCGGGACACTGAATATCCGGATGGCTAGGTTCAAATCGGATCGGATAATTGATTATTTAAACAAAAAGGATCGGATAAAAAAATCTCAAAAATGCGGATATTCCATCCGTGCCCACCGTTATTGTAGGGTTAGTTATTGGATCAAGCTTAGTTGATTCAGCTGATTAAAATTACTATGATATATATATATATATAAAGTATGATAGTTTAACATAATAAAAATTTTATAGAAAAGAGAATATTTCTTTAGTTCATAATTTACTTTTGAACTGTTATTTTTCAATATAATATTTTCAGCTATCTACAGTCCTATGTCACTATAAAATAGTGAAAATAAGTTTTTGATTACGAATGATGGTAAGCACTGTAAACCGATTTGTGTAATCTATATTATTAAAAGAGAAGTACCCATATGAAAATGTTCTTACTTCATTAATTAAACTCCTTTTTTTTTTTTTGCTTGTCTTTTTCAGTTGCATTTATGAAATATCTTAAAACGAATAAAACTGCCTAATTTATTACTTATCTTTTCAGTTACATTAATGAAATATGCTTAAATGAATTTAAACTTCCTATTTTATTGTTTGTCTTTTTCAGTTACCTTAATGAAATATCCTTAAATAAATTTGGACATAATGTCATTTAATCAACCAAAAAAAATTCATGAGTTATCCTTACGTGCATAATTTTAATAATGAAGATTTTTAAAAACGTTCATCATTAAAATGTTACCTAAAACATGCAGCACTAATGTATAACATGCATCAATAAAACTATAATTTGACTCACACAATTGTACGGATATTATTTTCAGTTGATTAAATTTAAAAATAATTATTTATTCAAAAAATATTTAAGAATGACTATGTTTTTAAAAATGATATGGTATTATTTTCTCATAACTCATTTGTCATTTGATAAATTGTTAGAAAGAAACTTTTAGCATAATATAACTCAGTTGTCATTTGCTAAATTTATGGTTTTTATTTATATTTTTTTATTATTTATTTATAATATTTTCATTTTATATTTGAAAGATTAATGAATTTTCTTTCAAACAATATTTTTGTAAATGTAGTTTTTAAAAAATAATCAATTAAAATTGTTATTATCATTGAATATCATTATTTTGACATAATTTGAGTTTTCGTTTACATCAAAACTTATCATATTTTAGGATAATTTTAATTTAAAATGTAATTTTCATATTTTTCAAACAAATTCTAAAAATAATTTTTTAATATTTTGTTATAATCGTTAAAAAATATTGAGTTGCATTTCAAATAAAAACGTAAAGATATTAAAAATATTCTAATTAAAATATGTAAAATTTAATATAGTTTTAAGGAAATTGTCAAAATAAAAAAATTACACATAAAATAATCATGATTTTTGTTAACTGGTCGGATCATTATTTATATGATATCGCACACGAAAGAAAAATTTCTGTTTTTAAAATTATCTAATTAACTCTATACTCATGTTTTTAATATTTTTATATGATATCACACATTCGTAAAAAAAATAGATAGTTTAAAATGCAAAAAAAAATATTTACTTAATGAATATAATATGAACGAATATTACAAATACATCATTTAATAAAATAAATAATTAAAAACTGAAAATTCATAGCGCGGATCAGGGTCTAGTTATTGTTAAACACAAAATATAATAGAGGTAAAACTGTATGTTAATAATTACAGTTTCCAAAACTATTTTAGTTCATAAATGAAAGCTTTTTAAGTGCTGTTTATTTAAAAATTACATGTAAATGTAACGCATAGTTTAAGAACTGTTCCTATTTTCTAACCCTCTCATAAAAATGAAGTCGTTAGTACTTTTTAACTCTTCTTATATCTTTTGTGATAATACTTTTCTTGCTTTGAAAATCATATTGTGGTACCTTTTAAAAATAAAATCTCAAAAAAAAAAAAACTGAAAGTATTAGAAAAAAATATTGACACCTAGAATTTTATTTTATTTTTGTCATCGACACCTAGAATATTAGCCTATAAATGGCATAACAGTGAAAGAAGAGGATAGACGCAAACAAATAGCAAAAACAAAAAAAAACATTGAACATTGCAGCTATGGCTCCCACATTGCAAGGCGAGTGGATCAAGGTAATTACTTAGTTAGTTAATTAATTAATTAAGAATTCTATTTAAAATGTTAGGTTAATTTCTATCAGTTCTTTATTTTGCACGAGAAAACATTATACTAGGATTGGATATTCATTGTTTTTTTACTCGAGTAATGAGTATTGTCATAACTTCGAACTACCAACCCTGACTGTCAAGTAACTGAGTAATAAATCGACCCATATATATTCAGTTTTAACTGTCATTAATCATCATCATCATCATCATCATTAATTAACAGGTGCAGCAGAAAGGAGGAGAGGGACCTGGAGCAAGAAGCTCACACGGCATAGCCGTGGTCGGAGACAAGCTCTACTCTTTCGGTGGCGAGCGTACGCCAAACATTTCCATCGACAAACACCTTTACGTCTTTGACTTCAACACTCACACTTGGTCAATCGCCCCGGCCAACGGACAAGCCCCTAACGTCAAGGCCCTGGGCACCCGCATGGTGGCCGTGGGAACTAAGCTCTATCTATTCGGAGGCCGCGATGAGAAGAAACAGTTCGACGACTTTTACTCGTACGATACAGTGACAAAGGAGTGGAAGTTCCTCACCAAGCTCGATGAAGAGGGAGGACCTGAGGCTCGTACTTACCACTCGATGGCTTCGGATGAAAACCACGTGTATGTATTCGGCGGGGTGAGCAAAGGCGGGGTTATGAAGACCCCCTTTAGGTTCAGGACCATCGAGGCGTATAACATTGCTGATGGGAAGTGGGCTCAGCTACCTGATCCTGGTGAGCAGTACCCTACGTTCGAGAGAAGAGGAGGAGCTGGATTCATTGTGGTGCAAGGGAAGATTTGGGTGGTTTACGGGTTTGCAACTTCACCTGATCCTAATGGAAAAAACGATTATGAGTCTGATCTTGTGCACTACTTTGATCCTGCTACTCAAAAGTGGACCGAAGTGGAGACTAAAGGAGAGAAACCTTCTCCAAGAAGCGTGTTTGCGCATGCGGCAGTAGGAAAATACATAATAATATTTGGAGGTGAGGTCGGGCCGGATCCAAACGGACATTATGGTCCCGGAACATTGACCAATGAGGGTTACGCGTTGAACACCGAGAGTTTGGTGTGGGAGAAGTTTGGAGGAGGAGCTGAACCGGGTGAACTCGGTTGGCCTGCCTACACGACTGCTACCGTCTATGGAAAGCAAGGCCTCCTCATGCATGGAGGAAAACGTCCCACCAACAACCGTACCGATGAGATGTACTTCTACGCGGTCCATTCCGCCTAAACAATGCGCTCTCACTACTCTCTAAGGTTCGTTTGTGAAGTTTCAAAAAAAAAAAGGGTTTGTTTGTGTGGTGAGTATTACTATTTGTGTTGTGTCTCATAATATGTAATGTAAGGTATAATAATGGTTTGTGAAACCTATGAAATATAGCCAACTATGTATGGCTTATTATCAACTCAAATTATGTGTGTTTTTTCGTTTGTAAAACTGCAATCATTGGAATAATATTACTGTTACGTGTGTGTTTAATAAATGATCGAAGTTATCAACAAATTTGTTATAGCATCCAATTTCCGCAGTCGTTTTAACATTTATGCACTTATCTATTTAGATAAAATATATCTAATTGGATTATGTCCTATATCTCCGTGAACAAAAAAAACATGTCGTATATCTAAGGGGGAACTAACCTAAATGGATGGAGAAACACTACTCTCATTATTTCCCTTATATTTTGACTATACTTTTCTCTTTGTGATCCCTAAATTAACCCTCTAATTTTTTTATAATAAATCTGAAACTTCATTAAAACATTACACTATAAATTAAAATTGTACCGATATATTAACAACCAACTAGGCCTCACAATAAACCTTAACCAATGAAAACTTTCGGCCCAATTCTTTTTCTTCTTCTTCTTCAACATACAACATCGTCTCTCTTTTCCTCCATTAATGTGATTGAAGCTTCATAAAACATGTAATATGTCTATATTTAATGAAATTTGTTCTGGAATAACTTTAAAATTCTATGTATATCAAGTTAATGTAAATAATGTAAGATTGCTGATGATTTCAGAAACGAGTTTTAAAACTATGTTTTATGGGTTTTGGGTTTATTATGTCCATTTTTGAAGAAAATTTATCAGGAATATCATTAAAATGAAATGTATATCTTGGGTAATGTAAATAATGTAAGATTTAATGAAAATTTAGAGAGATTGAAAACGTTTTATAAAACTGTGTGTTTATAGACTTTGAGCTTATTTTACTTCATTCTGAAATATAATAGGACTGTAAAATGGTTATAGAGATGATAGTATAGTGCTTTAATCCGATCAACATCGTTCTAAAAAGATGACTAGGTCGTAAATGTGAAAATTTGTGGATACTACTTAGAAAACTAGTATTACTAAGGTAAACCAATTTTATTAGAATTATTAGTTCTACTATGTTCAAAGTTCTAATGGTATTACTGGTATTAATTACTATGTTGAATAGTAGTACAAAAATGAATAAGTATGAGTAAGAAAAGGTCGTACGATGTGAGAATTAATACATATTTAATAATAATAATAATAATAATAATTCAAATTTTAATAATTCGAATTATTATGTTATTATATTTCAGGAAAAAAAATTTACCTTGCACATTCATTTGTTTTGATTATGGGGGATGTTATATGAAGAATTGGGCTAAAATAAAATGGATCTCAGGAGAAGGTAAAGGAGAAGATGAAATTCACACTATTGTGTTGAAGAAATCATTGGAGGTCACGTACTCTAGGTTGGTTGAGTGTATTTTCAGAAATATTAAGGTAGATGAAGTTAAGATGAAACCGATGATTAGTTACTTTTCAGTGGACTTTCCAATGGTATTGTATTTGAACAAGCCATCATATATTTTATATGATGAAGACGTTTTTGGTTATCTACTGCAAGTAAATCATGAGAAGTGTAGAAGTGTTCTAAATGTGGAGTTCAACAATAATATAGATAAAATGAATGGAGAAGTGCAATTTTTAGAAGAGGATGATGAAACTGGTGGATATGTCGGTGTATCTGATAGATAGGTTGCTGATAGAAATGCTACTGATATTGAGGCTGGTACTGGGAAGACGTTTTTGGTTATCTACTGCAAGTAAATCATGAGAAGTGTAGAAGTGTTCTAAATGTGGAGTTCAACAATGATATAGATAAAATGAATGGAGAAGTGCAATTTTCAGAAGAGGATGATGAAACTGGTGGATATGTCGGTGTATCTGATAGATAGGTTGCTGATATAAATGCTACTGATATTGAGGCTGGTACTGGGAAAGATGCTACTCATGATAGTGAAGATATTGATGATGTGCACATACTTTGCAAAGACATTGAGATGCATGAGAATGTTCAAAATGTCACTGAGAGAGATGAGCATGTGTTGGAAGTTACAAAAGTAAGACCATTAGTTGAAGTCGCAGCAGGTGTCTAGGAACGGGACGATGGTATGGATTTGGTTTTAGGTCAAGCATTTAGAAGTAAAGAGGCAGGAAAAGTTTATATTCATATAGCTTCACATCATAAATGTTTTGAGTATGATTCAATTAAGTCGGATACTGTGAGATATGTGATAAAATGCCAAGGAACCAAAGATGGTTACAAGTGGTTTGTGCGAGTTGCAAAGTTAATGAATTCAGATTGTTGGACGGTTAGAAGTTACATCAAGCAGGATACATGTTATATTATTTACTACAAGAACACTGCTAATAGAAGGAAAGACACACCACAAGTTGTTGCATCTGTTTTGGCTCAAGATTATCCCAAGAGATTTGGCACACGATCTCCCAATTATGATCAATTTGGTTCATCACAAGGTTGGTGTGGATGTATCATACTAAACTGCGTTGAAAGGAAAAATACAAGCTGTTTATGTATTTCTCGAATTCTTCCTGAGTTGGTTTTAAGCTTCTTTCACATTTTTTCAGCTTCTTCCTCAGTGTTTTTATCTGTTTTTTCCTCGGTTGTTTTCTCAGGCTCTTCTTCAGCGGTCTTCTCAGCCTATATTTCCTCACTTTTGTCCTCTGTTTCTGCAGCTTCTTTCTCAGCGGTTTCAACTACTTTCTCTTTCTCACTATCACTGGTTTCATCTTATTTCTCACTTGTTTCACCTTATTTTTCATTCTTTACCTCAGTTGTTTCAGCTTCTTTCTCCTTCTCTTCCTTAGTGGTTTCAGGTTGCTCCACATCTTCTTCCTCATCTTTTTCTCACATTCTTTCACGTCTTCTTCAACTGATTCCACAACTTGGTGCACATCTTCTTCACCAACTTTCTCTTAATCGTCACTTTCTTTCACTGATTCCTCAGCTTGATCCACATCTTCTTCATTTACTTTCATGTTTTCTTTTGCTTCTTTTTATTTCTCATTATGACGATCATAGAAAGGCTCATTTTCTTTATCTCTACCATAATTCAAATGATGCCACTGTTCAAATTCCATGGGGTCACCACGATTCATCTTCTCATTCCTTTTCCTGTCAATAGAAGTTACTCTCATTTCAATTTTCTTAATTTATGGTTCTTTTCAATTGCACTCATCCTCACGTCCATAGACATTGGCTTTGTCTCCACCCTTCCCTTAAGTCCAAAATTTTTTTTCCAATGGACAAAATCATGTCTTCCAAACCTTTCAAAGTCAAATCTAAACCATAATTAGAACATGATGCTTGTACATTCGTCACCTACTATTTCTCTTTCTATTTGGAAACACTCGAACAACAACATATAACTCATGTAGTTCTTTCCACCAGATAGTCTTATGCTTCACATTTAACCAGAAGTTCCAAGTGTCACTTGGGTTGCCTTCACTTTCATACTCTTCTCCTCATCAAGAATACGGGCCAGCAAAGTTTATTCATCCACAGTTGGAACCAACATACTGTTAATAACCTGGAAAAAAAACAATAATAACTAAAATCAGATAAATTATATTATATTCTGATAACTTCTACTAAATATATAATCATATGTACCTTTATTTCTCCGATCGCCCTATATTTGTCTTCTTGGGGATAACCATTCATACTACTCTTTGTAAAATGGTTCTTACACATCCTAGGACAGTCTTTACTAGGGTCATCTGCAGGGACTAGAAATTATTTTCCCAGATTCAGAATACACTCAAAAGCCAAAACCTACACAAAAATGTCATATTTTCAATTATATAACAAATAAAAATTTACTAAAATATATGATTTACCTCTAAAGAAATTATGAAACCATGAAAGAAATGTCTCATGCAATTCTGCCTTCAGATGGTTCATCATGTGATTAATCCCCTTTATTGCATCCTGAAATGTTAGACGAGTCCAAGGAAATGTTCTGCAAGCTTCCAAATTATCCACAATCCTTAATATGAAAAGGTCCAAGAGTCCATTATTCTTTGGCTTTCCTCTAATAACCCGACCAAGGAATAACAAGACAACCATCTTCAATCTATCCACACATGGCTTCATAGACAACATCTTCAGCTCCACATCTTTTATAGTGATATTCTCTTTTACATTGAAGAAATAATCAACAAACTTATAACTCATTAGCTTCAACTATCTCTTCGGATACTCTTGGCAATCTAAGCCAAAAATGAGAGCATGCACCCTCATATAAAAGTGGATTTTCACACCATTAACCACAAACCATTCAACATTGTCTTCTATAGTACAAATGGTGCACATGAGTAACATCCACATCCCTTTGAGCTCCAGGTTTGGTTTGTCTGGCATGTGGCTGAAATTCCGAAACTGAAGATGGCTTGTGAGCCAGTTAACCTCGGATTTAAGTTTCTTGATGACCCCTACAGTCTTGAACACATAGCACTTGGTTTATATCTTGTAAGTCTTCGTGGACTGAATGTTGTTGAAGTAGAACTCAAGGGGTTGCATTGGTTGTCTTTCCTGCAATAAAAATACATATATACTCATTAGTTGCTCTAGTGACTCTTACTGTTACTAGTAATACCAGTAATATCTATATATAATAGCAAACCAAAATTTTGTACTCTATGATGTCATCTTTTTTTGTAGGAAAAAAAATATCAATCAAACGGTGGAATTTATCTTGAGGGTAAAATCTAATGGTTACAATTTTGTTTAAAATGAAACTATGGCGTCATCTATTCAATCATCGTCTTTGATCCACAAAGTTATAACTCCTCGAAGGCAACGCGACACAAGGCTTACAGAAATCGTATAACCGTCATCATCTCCCTTAAGAGTCGTGTCTTTTCACAAACTTATTAATAGAATTTACTGCATTAGATTGCGTTTTCGGTAGTTCCTTCTTCAGATTCTCTAATTGGCTTCTCATCTCTCTCTGGACTTTTCTTTTCTGGTAATTACTTCGGTGGACGTGGGATCCATAGACGGTTAAATCGTTCGTCCATACATCTTTTTTAAATGTATCTTTCTACTCAGAATCTAAGAATGGATTTCTACATAATCACCTTTGTAAACCAATTGTTTGTTTCGGTCTTTCTCCAATTCAATAAGGTTTGTTTTCCATATCTGGTTGCTGTATCTCTGTTTGATTTCTACCACTTTTAATTTTTGTTAATCTTCCTCCTTTTTTTTGAAATACGTATTTGTCTAGGAACATAAATCAATGTCTTGATGCCTTGTTTGATGTCCAGGAACATAAATCAATCTTCCTCCTGTACGTGTTTGATGTCTGTTTGATGTCTTGTTTGATTTCTGCCACTTTTAATTTTTCTTTTCGCGGCGTGCTCCAGGAACATAAATCAATCCAGTTGACGCTATTTGAATGTCTCTGTAATCCAATCTCTTTTTGGATGGTTAGGAATGCGTGGGATGAGATGGAGTGAATTGCGTTTTATTTTTTGGCCAACGACCAATCCACTTGAACACTTACACCAGCAATTATTGTAGGTTCTAATACCCAGTTGTAACCAAGAGCAACAGCAAAGTGTAATATACCTTTCTTTCGGGGCTTCCTGCATAAGTTTGTTTTTCATATTCTCTTGGGAGATTTCATTCATTAGCGTCTGATCCAGTTAGTCGTCATTCTCGAAAAGCCGTAAACTAATCTTCTCGCTCACTTGGGACAGTAAACTAATCTTCTCTCTCACGTGGGACAAATCACTATCATTCCTGGAAAGAGAAGAGCTAGGGCAGTCAGATTTCGAGCACAACAATTTAACAAATCTTGCTTCAGGACTTTCAATAGAACTGCAAGCAGTAGAGTCATCTGTCACTAAAAGCTTGAGACTCCAAAACTTTATACTCAAATTCACGCAATCTGTTGGAAATTGTTACATATTAGGGAACCCTTCCAGCTTCATGCATAGCAGCCACACACTGGAGAATACCATAGCTATAACATCTGCTGGAACTTCTGTCTTCCCAAACATCTAAGACTACTCTGCAGTCTCAGCCGCCTTTTGAGTCTTTAAGAATTTTCCAGTAACAAGAACCTATATTTTTTTTGAAAATGAAAATAAGCACAAACCTATCTTTTGATTATTCCCCAGACGGACAACCAAATTACTAGTGCTGGCTTCACTTCACAACCTACATAAGTCCAGTTTGGGGCAAAGCCAATAATGCTAAAGAGACTCACGACATATCCATCGAAGTCCCTCCTAGACTTGTGACCATTGGACCCATCCTCACTCGTAACTTCTTCCCAGTAGGCTGTTGAACTGGAATGAGTAAAAGACTCGTTTGCATCAGCAATAGCATCAACATCTCCACGTTCTTTGCTAATCCAACGACTGAAACTGTCCATTTTTCTAAACTTTCTTCACCCAATGCATCGTCTAACAAATGATGTTTCATTGTAGATAGATATGGAGCTTTTTCACTTCATCTTTTTTTTATAAGAATTTTTATTTACAATTTTACGCTCGTATTCATTTGTAGTTATGATCTAAGGGATATAAAGTAATCTTGCTTTAAATGACTTACGTCATCAAAAGAATTAGCTTTTGCAACTCTTCCCAGACAAGTCTCTTCTCAAACAACACATTACATGCGTTCTAGAGTAACAAACATACATTTTCAAAATCTCATATAGGGAACCTTTTAAAACAGAAACTTATAACAAATTAATCTCTCCGACCCTCTCATTTTTCTCTCCCTATCTTTTTTTCTGTTTCTCCAACCAAGTATGCTTAATTTACTGTTTGTTACAAAATTATTATGATAAATTCCTTAATTATAATTGGTTATAAAACTAAAATACCAAAATAAAGAAACAAGATTATGAACTCTACAACTTTTCAAATTATTTTGATAAGTGTAGATCAATTGTTAGGGCAATTAAAAAAGGGCAATTCTCTCAAATAGTTTTTTTTAAGTTTTTGTCACAAAAATAGCCCACAAAAAAAGAAGAGCTAAATAGCTCAATATACTTATAAGAGTGGGATACCATACAAATGGGGGAAAATGGTAGTGATGGGGGGAAGAAAAATGGAGGGATTTAGGGTATGGATTGCAAATAGGGTATCTTTGGGGTGTAGGGAGTACAATTGCTTAAAAAAAAAAAGACCAAAATAACCCCGTTTTATTTTGAAAATTTTAATATTTATTTTTTATTTTTTTAAATTTCAAACCCTTTCCCCAAAACCCCACCTCTTAATTCTAAATCCTAAGTCTAGATTAGTTAACCCTAGGGTAAAAACACATTTTTACCCTTTAATAAAATTTATTTTGATCATTTTCTTTATTGAATGCTATTTTTATGACAAAAACTTAAAAATGACTATCCTATGGAATTTCTCATTCAAAAATATAATAAGTAAAAAACAAAGTTTGTCATTTTATATTATGGTATTTAATGTATTACCCATTGATACAACAAATAAAATATAACAAAACTTGTGTAAATAAATAGTTCTATCACTTAAGTTTCATGCTAATTTTTCAGAAAAACCAATACATAATGTATATTGAATTAATTAATTTAATTTTCTTAAAACGAATTATCTAATTTAATAAATATAAATTCATTTGAATGTTTAAGTTTTGCATGAAAATTTTGCTATCTTTATGTTGCAACGGTTAAGATTATGTTTAAATGAGAGACCAAATTGAGCGATATGTAAAAACTGCTACAATGCAACCCTTTGGTCCATGTCAACGGCGGTTGCATCCCTTCCGAAAACAATTGGAATACTTCAGCAATTATACAAGTGATTAACCTTTCACTTTTTCTTCTACACAAAATTTGGAACGCATACGCATGTAAACTAAATTTACAGTTACTTTTCACTTTTTCACTGTTCACTACACTTCTAATCTAAATTATGTGCAAGAGGATTCATCGAGAAACATCATCAACATCACTAATTTTTTTCTAAACAATTTTCCTTTCCACAAAGATCACACATGGCCAACTTTGAACATTCATAAGACTAAGCCTTTTAACATGGGAATCACAAAAACGAAGAAGGGGAAGCATTTCACTGAGCCAAGAACTTTTGCCAAGAACTTTTTTTTAAAGAGACTGTAAGCCTTTTAACAATTATTTCACTGGAGTTAGATCCAATGAGTCATCCACTTTGTTCAATCACACATTTTCACACCGTTCGATCAACGATTAGGAGTAAAAAATCATATGTACACCACATGATAATAATCAATCAATTAATCATGAACAAGTCATGTGGGGTTATGTTTTCAGCATAGGGTGTGTTTTTTTGTGGAAGCATTACGTTTTTTTGTCAACATGCACAGTAGTAGATTAAGTGATGGTCGAGTTTGAGTCGTTCCGAAGCGACATTCGGTCCGGCCGGATCTTGTCTACATGAGAAAAGAGAACATCACTGTTTCTTGCATCTTTGGCAAGAGATAGCATTATGTTTTTATAAGACTGCAGATATAAATCTTAGCAAAAATAAAAACTGCACATATAAATCTTTTATTCAAATACAGAAACAAAAACTAAAGGAAAAAGAAGTACAAATGTGATAAATATGAAAACATCTTTTGACAATATACAATAGCGATTTTCTATAAAAAAAAATTGATGATATCTCCTGTAAATTTTTGGATTTTACCACAAGTATAACAAGAGTATGCCATATAAAATGAATTTTAAGTTAAGTTGAAAAAGTCTTTTTAATGTATTATTCTTAAATAGTTATTGCTACTTATGTTTAAATTACAAAGATAGTTTATCTAACAGTTGTGAAGTTTGAAACTTAATAAGGTATATATTTCTAAACTTTTTACACTATAATATAATTCACTATCTACCGAAGTGTGCTGATGTTAAATGTTAATGATAAATAACACTTTACAAAAGTATAAAATATAAAAAAAAACTTGGTTATGGCGTTAGATTTGAAAACATATCTCCAAATTGTAACTTGGTTTCACTTCCATACTTGTCAACAAAATTTATTCAAGAGAAATTTTAACTTAATGAATTTAATTAGTATATTATAAATGTGAGTTATTTATGTAGGGTTCATATTGGAAAAAATAAAAGGCATATGTTCATTGTAGTTGTTTTGTCTCTTACAGTAATGTTCAAGAAATGGTTACGTAGTAATAGCCACTTCGTAAAAAAATAGCGTCTACGCATATTCTCCGGGTCTTCGGCGGATGTATGCATTAATAAATTATTTATTTATTTTATATATAATTTTTGTTTACATTAGTTATTTTAGTTTTTGTTTTACTTATAAAACTATTTTGATGAATTATAAAAATTACATATACAAAGAAACAAACTACATAATATTGTGGCTTTGCACAAATATTATTATTTAATTTAACATATTTAAACCCATTTAGATAGATTTATACTAATTTAGACCAATTTTAGCCAATTTAAAAAGGTTGAAACTGATTTTGAGTTGAATATATCAAATTAAAAAGAATTTGGCTATAGCCGATTTTGTGCTTAGACGGACGCCTAGGCGCCACCCTAAACCGATTTTTAGAAATTGTTTACAATGGTTGCTTTATTCTTTTAAGGAAAATTTTCCAAAATAGATTGAAAAACAGTCTCTTTGTGTTTTTAGTATAAAAACTTTTTTGTCTCATTTTTCCTCAACTACCTTTTCCATTTATCAAACTTTAAAAAAAAATTATGAATAAAAAATAATAAAAAGTACAAACAATTAATGAAATACAATTAAAATTATTAATTATGTTCTACGGAAAGAAGATGTTACATTCTACAAAAAAGCCATGGTCGAAATTGAATTCCAGAATAAACAAGTTATTTTACGCTCGGTAGAATCAATAATCTACTTTTAAATATAATTCTAAATATGAAGAATGTGAAGTCTACGCATTCTAAAGGTAGTTACATTTATTACGAATGCAGCTTCTATTTTATGAGAAATTCTAATGTTTTACGAATACAAAATCGAGGCACAACTCAAAAGTCTACTTATGGTAAATTCTGCTTCGGATTAGTTACATGTTCTCTACGCAGTGTAGAAACTTCATTCTACGGATAAGAATAATCATATTTCCGAAAATTCAGTTACAAAATATTCAAAAAAACATAATTAAATAGTTTAGATTAATTTATTTGAAGTATGATACGTTGGGTCGGGACTAAAAGTTAAGGTCTTCATTCGCTTAAGTAGTTACATCTCTTAAAATAGCCGCTTCAATTTTTTTTCTTTCACATTTATGTCCTCTAAAAAGGCCATTTGTGTTAAAATTGTATTAGGATAAACCAAACAACAAAATTCTATGCATTTTCTAAGCTACTCAATTTATTACCATTATATTCTCTGCAGCAGTCATCTATTATTTAATCTTCAATCAGTCTTTTATTTTTAGAAGTTAGGGTGTATATTGTAATAAAAAAACTTCAAATCCGAGAATGATTACAGTAGAGATATTTGCTTGTTCTTTTCTTTTGAGTATTGCCGATATTTTATCTTTATTTTTGATAGATATATTGATTGATTATCAGTATTTTAAAAATAAAGATTTTTTGTTAAGTATAAATAAAATGACTATTTTGTAAATACAGTTTATTAACATCAAATAATTAAAATTTTCTTCAAAAAATTTAATTTTCCGAATGCGCGGATTTGTTTCCTAGTAATAATAATAGTAACACTAATAATACTAGTAATATTCACTACCAATGACAAAATTGAATAAAAAGTGCATACCTTAGATGATGCAGCAAACATTTTGGTGGGGTGTATTCAATCTAAAATTTGAGGTGATTTGATTTTTAATGAGGTTTTAGATGATTTTAAAGAATTGCAGAGAATAAAATGATTTTTGTTAAACCACTCTAGAATATCACCTAAAAACATGAGATTTGAGTTTTAATTTTTTTAACTAAGAAACTCCATCCAAACACTCTAAAATCACTTGAAAACTTTAAAACTCCACAACCTAAAATATTTTCAATAACAGTGGATTTCAGAGTACTTTATAAAATGTCAAGTTCAATAACACTGGATTTTAAATGAGTTTTTAAAATTCATGTTTCAATAATAGTAGATTTGTTACTTTGACACAAATCACCTAAAAGTCTCAATTGAATACACCCCCTTAACCACTTTTAGATCCTGCAAGAGTGATTGTACTGTCAGTTTTCTCACTGGGTTACTCTTTTGATGCACTACATCTTCTCCTACCGACTCATTTGCATCTAAGACTGGTTTTCTGGTTTTAATAGATTGACGCCGCCTTTTGTTTTCCTGACGCCGCCTTTTGTTTTCCTTCATAACATTCCTATACAAGATATTACAAACACAACAAGTCAACCACTCCAAATGCAAATCACATAACAACAACAACACAACATCAATTAAATTCCATCAACAACATGAACGATCTCACTAAATCCATTTTATTGTTTGAACAAGGCATCTCAACAATTTAATAAATTTTATCCAGTCAAACACACTCAAAAACCGCATCAATCTTTGGTCCCAAATTTTTTTTCTTTAACATATACCTAATCCATAAAATTCAACAAATGTTTTCCAATTTCAAAGTCAATATTCGCTTTCTTCAAACACATCCTAAGTTTACCCCAACAACTTACAAGTTTTCCCAAAAGTATTTTTCAAACATAATTACAAAAGTGACCAAATAAAGGGAAAGTAATCACTTACCTGAAGAAACGAAGGATGAAGCCTCGATTTCGATGGAGAAGGAAAAAAACGAAGTGATTCTCGACTTTAGGGTTTCAGAGGGGGTTTTGTCGCAATGAGAGACAAAGAGAGAGAGAGTTGAGACACGAGAAATGAGAAAAGGAGATTTATGAATTCTTGATTTAGATGGAGGAGGAACAAAGAACGACGCGACTCTACAATAGCGTTTTGGTTTTACGTCGCAAGAGCGAGAAAGTTGAGAGACACGAAGAAATGAGAGAAATGAGAGGGAGAGTTTGGGGTGGGGAGTGAAACACATTCTTTTTTTAAGCTTTATTAATTACTAGATTTGGACCCGTGCGTTGCAACAGGCTTTATTTGATATTTTAATTTAAACAAAATATTAAAAAAATTATTTTATTTTATTTTTAAAATTGTTTTTTCATATGTTATGTGAAATTTATTTTATAGTTAAGAACTCGTTTACACACATAAGTTTCAGTTAATATTTGTAAGAGCTAGAAAAAACATCCAAACGTAAAAATTTAAACCGGATCCAACCCAAAATAATAATTATAATGAAATAAAAAGGAATATAGAAGTTAAATAAAGCCAAGAAGATGTGACAACATTATACACTTTCTTATGTACTAATTTAATGTTTTATTAAACTTATCTGATGTTAAATAATTTTCTTGATTCATTATTTATTAATGATATATTTTCATAATAACATTTTAATTTAAATGAATTATAAACTAATGCATATCAAACATGTGTTTGATTTTCGTATAACCAAACACATAAATACCAATCACGACAACATCCTAAGTTTTGATTTTTTAAAAAATTTAATAGCTTTAACATCATACTCGTTATCAAAATCTTTTTTTTTAAATACTATTAAGTAGGTATGTTTACTTTTGTTAGGATTTTTTAAAAAGGAAAAAAAATATTTTCTAAATCTTTTTTTTATTTAAAATTAATAAAAGAAAAACTATCAAATACTTTTTTATATTTTTGTTTAGGATTATAGAATAAGAAAAGTATTACCATATAAACTTTTACAATTATCTTATGTTTTGAATTTCAGAAAAATCTTATTGCTATCAAATAATTATTTCTAGCTAGTATTAAATAATTTTAAATTGTGATTTTTACGGTTCATATCAATACTATTTTTACAATTCATTTTTACTTAAATAATTTTTAGTATCATGTTCATCATCAAATTTTCAATACTATCAAATAACTTCTTACAATTCTCTTATGGTTAGGAATTAAAAAATATGATACAAATCCTTTTTGTTTAGAATTTTCTTTTTAAAGGAAAAGAACTATCAAATATATTTTTTACAGTTTTAGGGTGTTAGAAAAAAAATTAAAACTACATAATCTTTTATAATTATTTTTTTCTAGGATCTAGAAAATAAAAATACTATCAAATAATTATTTCCAGGAATTATTAACTATTTTTAAAAGTTGCTATTTTTAAAATTCGTTTTCTCAATATCACTAATATTTTAAATTAAATATTTTCAGTATCATATTATTTTCAAAATTCATTTTCTAAATATCACTAATATTTTTAATTAGATATTTCAGTATCATATTTATCATTAAATTTAAAAAGTAAAAATTACTTTTACAATTCTATTTGGTCAGGATTTAAAAGGAAAAAAATCTTATTTGGTTAAGATTAAAAGAGGAAAAATTAATTTTTCAAATTTCTTTTATTTAGGATTTTAGGAAAAAAAAAATTATTTTTACATAATGATAGAATTTTATTAATACATGCACAATGTTTTTTTTGTACAAATGTCACAATCATATCGGGTAAAATATTTGAAGTTATTTTTGGTTTATAATTTTTTAACACAAAATTATCTATTAAAAGATAAGTTAGTTATTTATAAGAAATATTTAGGATTTTAGGAAAAAAAATTATTTTTACATAATGATAGAATTTTATTAATACATACACAATGTTTTTTTTTGTACAAATGTTACAATCATATCGGGTAAAATATTTGAAGTTATTTTTGGTTTATAATTTTTTAACACAAAATTATCTATTAAAAGATAAGTTAGTTATTTATAAGAAATAAGTTACTTTAATTTTTTTTTTAAAAATGAAAATTCCAACTATAATTTGTTCTTGTTTTTTAAGAATTTTATAAAACAAATATATTTTCAATAAAAAAAAATATTTTTAGTTAATTATATTATGCCTTATACATACAAACATATATTTCTCATATTTACACATACTTATGTACGATAAAAACATAATAATAAAAAAAACTTGTGTTAGCGTCATAAGATGTAAAAAGGATGATAAAAAAATTGAGTTGTTTAGAGAAATTAAAAGAAAATACTCAGATAATATTTTTATTGTCAATACTATTTTTTTTTGAAAATAATATGAGGAACTTTAAACCTAAATATAGATGTGAAAATAATATTTATTTTGGTTTATATTTTTGTAGCATACATTTATCGGTTAAAAAGGAAAGTTAGTTATTTATATGAAAATAATAAGAGTACTTTTACATTTTTTTTACTTAGGTTTTAAAAAAAGGAATATCACTTATTTGATAGTTAGTTTTTCTATTTGATTTTTATTAAATAATTTCTTGTACTTGTAGGTTTTTGTAATACGTTTTAATTTTAATTGTTTTAAAAAAACATAATATTTTATCTTATAATATCTTTATTTAGTATCTTTAAAGATGAAAATATACAATTTAAAAAGAAAAAAATACTTTCAAATAGCTTTTTACAATTATTCTTTGTTTATAGAATTTTCAAAAATTAAATTTACTATCAAATATTTTTAAAATATTATAAAAAGAGCCATACAAATATAATTGTAAAAAGCTATGTAATAGTAATTTTCATTTTTTTTTTTTTATAACATCATAACTTTATTGATATCAAATCAATGTAACATATTACATAGAACATAAATTACACCGAACATGTAGTTAAAAAGAACTTTTAACAGAGACAGCAATGACACGATGCTTCCTAACGCATTCGTAGGACAGGCTGATTCGCTAGCGTTCCTCCATTTCGTTCTTGGTCTTTTAAGATCTTTCTTGTGGCTCTCAATTCTTGTGAGTAAATGTCGTTTTTCTCTAAGAAGATCATTGAATGCGATCCATCTGTTACATCACATTTCGTCCCAAACACTCCCGCTGCAGGAGATAACATGCTTTGTTGTATCTATCCATGGCATTGAAATTCTTTTGCTTTGAAACCGATAAAGCCATATCTTCCCTTCCATTGATTCTTCGATACTCCATGAGTATGCTATACCCGGATCCCAAATTCGCTCATCAAAACGCTCATCAAAACGCAATGTAACACTTTGAGATTGAATATTAATCCCATTTGCTAATTGGAATTTTGGAAATCGGGCATCGCAAAGGACAAAGAGAGCCTTCACGGAGATTGATGGTTCGTTGTGGGTGAAATCAAACCATAGACACACTCCCACAAAAAAACTTGAAATAAACGTCTCCGTAACTGGAGGAAATTTTCTAGACAGATATGCTATATACCTTTTTGATTGTGGATTCACCATCACTTCTCGTTGACCCATATAAGTCACGTTGATTGGAACCTCCATTATCATCAAAAAGAAGAAAAATGAATGTAGAAACCTTCTCAAAGTCTCACCATCCATCTGATGTTATTGAAAACAAAAATAAAAAACAAATGAAGAAAAAACAGAGCCACCGGCAAACTATATTTTTGTAATAATTTTTCTTTTCTAGTGTTCAAAAAAATGTAATAATAATTTTCTTTTTTTAAATCTTTTTAAATCCTAATAAAAGAGAATTGTAACATATTTTTGACACATGTCACAATCTTAATAAATTAATTGACACATGTCGCAATCATGTTAATTAGCAACTTTGAAGAACCAAACTTTATATAATAAGATTATTTTTAGTTTTTTTATACAATATAAGGCAAGAAATAAAAGATTAAAACAAAAAATGGTCCGAATGTCCTCCCATAATGGGCTCGGAAAGTTGCAGCCGAAAGACCAGAGGACCTACAAAGGCTCATATCACCGAAAAAGATCTATATTGTCAAATTTCGATGAAGGACTACGAACAGAGAATCTCACCGGAAGAGGATAACGATTAACGAGCATGGGAAAGAGGAGTCAAGCCCGAGCCGGTCGCAGACCGTTACCGTCAGCCGCTTTCACACACTCGCCGCCGCCCTCAAACAACGATCTTACTCATGAATTCAGCAGTTCATGCCTTTCTGACCTCCCCTCACCGCTACACACCACCTAACGGCTCACTGCCTCTCCCCTTCACCGAAAAACCGAGCAAGGACCTCCGGCGTTCACAAGATGGCAAGAAGACACCGCAACCCTCTAGGAAGCACACCGGAGCCTGTCCTCAAAAGCCACGCAAGAGAACAGAACCTAAGGTACCACATGACATTGCCTAAACGGAAAGGAGATCAGGAGCCATCAAATCATCTGATCATAGAGACGAAAATAACCGCAGATGAAGCATAAAAAGGAAGAAAAAAAGAGGTCAACCCCTCACAACTCCGGCTAGAGAAGGCCGAGGATCGGATGGGGGGGGGGGGGGGGGGGAGAAAACGATGAACGGCAGAGGGTATTCACTTAAGGAGCGAAGGGATAAGGTAAATAGATATGACTTTCCATCAACAACACAGTACGATACAAATATTTCTCTTATATACCTCTCATGACTTATTAACAACAAAGGGACAATGTTTAAAGGACATTTGTATTTGAACATGATTTTTTTTTTTAAACATCCCCTATATATTAATTGAGAAACATTTGAAAAGATGTAACTTCAATTTTGTATTAATTAAAATAGGCCCCAATGCATAGGTGACACTCAATTAGGTAGTCAATTACATTCAATTGAAAAATAAGTAGGTCCACATTCGATTTTTATATGTTGTTAGATACATAAGTTGGTCAAACTATATGATATAATGATATGATATGCTATTTTCTTTCCTTAAATAAAACCTACGGAATTACCATAAATGACTAATATATATATGACAATTAATGATTTTAATAATAAAGATTTGATAACAATTTATATCTCCTCCATCATTTTTTGTTTAATTTTATATTATTAAAATAAATTAAACAATCAAATTAGCTATAAAAGTAAAATTTAGATTTTTTCGTATATGTTATATTTTGAATTTTTTAAAACGACAATAAATGACTAAAACTATTAAAATTATTATGTTAAAAATTAATGATCAATGGTTTAACATTTTTATTATAAGAAGATACACATGATTTTAAAACCATATAGGTAAAAAATATCATTTAATAATAAAAAAATATATATATATATATATATATAGATTAAACACTATATACCATAAGATTACATAAATATTTTAATATTAAAACTTTCAATGAATTTTCAAGAACATTTATAAATTATAAACTTATTAAAGATTTCAGATTGAAAATTTTGTCATCGATGATTTAAATATTTTGTTATAAAATGATATGAATGATCATAGAACCGTATGATTATAAATTCTTATTTAATAAATAACTATATAAAATATACTATTCTTAGAAAAATAGGTTGGTCCTTCTTAACTTATATTACACTTTTTATTAAACTAACTATCGAATTGATAAATAATGTACCAAAAAATGTTTTGCACTTTCCTTAAATAAAAGCTACGAAATTACCTAATATGATTAACATATATGTGAAAATTAATTATTATGAATAATAAATATTTGATAACAATTTTTGTATCTTAGTTCTTTTTTAAAATTTTATATTATTAAAAGATATTAAAAATCACATTAAATATATAATATTTTTTTTATATGTTATATTTTGAATTTTTCAAAACGTCTATAAATTATTAGAAATTTGAAGATCCTCACTCTTAAAATTTTGTGATCAATAGATTATTTTTTTTGTCATAATAAGTTACAAATGATCATAAAATTGTATTAATATGAACTTTTATTTAATATTATAAGAAGATACACATGATTTAAAACCATATGAGTAAAAAATATCATTTAATAATAAAACATATATATATATAGATTAAACTATATACCATAAGATTACATAAATATTTTAATATTAAAACTTTCAATGAATTTTCAAAAACATTTATAAATTATAAACTTATTAAAGATTTCACATTGAAAATTTTGTTATCGTTGATTTAAATATTCAGTTATAAAACGATATGAATGAT
Source organism: Brassica napus (assembly GCF_020379485.1). Classification (NCBI taxonomy): domain Eukaryota; kingdom Viridiplantae; phylum Streptophyta; class Magnoliopsida; order Brassicales; family Brassicaceae; genus Brassica; species Brassica napus. The sequence goes on along the minus strand of NC_063450.1, from coordinate 31,875,370 downwards.
CATAGAACTGTATGATTATAAATTCTCATTTAATAAATGACTATATAAAATATACTATTCTTAAAAAAATAGGTTGGTCCATCTTAACTTACATTATATTTTTTATTAAACTAACTATCGAATATTCGAATTGATAAATAATCTACCAAATTTTGTTTTTGCACTTTCCTTAATTAGAAGCTACGAAATTACCTAATATGATTAACGTATATATGAAAATTAATTATTATGAATAATAAATATTTGATAACAATTTTGGTATCTTAGTTCATTTTTTTAATTTTATATTATTAAAAGATATTAAAAAATCACATTAAATATATAATAAAAACATTTATATTTTTTCTTATATGTTATATTTTGAATTTTTAAAAACATCTATATATTATTAGAAATTTGAAGATTCTCACTCTGAAAATTTTGTGATCAATAGATTATTTTTTTTGTTATAATAAGTTACAAATGATCATAAAATATAACGCATATGATTTTTTATTTAATAAATATTCAAACAAAATAATATATATATATATATATATACTAATGATTTAAAGGAACAAGATTGGCTGATCAATTTAGTTGTCCAGTTGAAATCTTTCAAAAGTATGTGAAAGATTAAAGTCAAAGTAAATATGGATTTAGAATAGTAGTTATATTTTACTAACCAAAATACCGAAAAAAACCGAACCGAACCGAAACCAATCTGATATCTGGATTGAACACCCCTAATCCAAATGAAGCCAAACTATTGTTTCATTCTCCAAAATATAATAAAAATAATAACTTAATTCCGCGCAAGGCGCGGGTCTTATCCTAGTCAAAATTTAAAGGGCAAACAAAAAGAAAATTTGTTTTGCTCATGGATCTTCCCATTTTAAATGATGGCTTGATCAAGGAACTCCAGTTTTTCTACCTTTCTAGGTCAACGTTATGAACTTAATATTGAAAGCTTCTTCAAGATCTGATTCCAGAGATTATATAATCCTTAATACTAACTATCATTGAATCTCATACTCCAAACAAGCATTGAAATCAGATTTGATAAGTTCACAAATCATAATAATATTAGTTAATGACACTTTGATCATATATAGGTTTTTCAAGCATTTAATTAAACACTTTTGGTGCATCAAATAACCTTATCTTAAAAACTAGTTCATGAATCCAATTTTACCATCAAGAACAACCAAAAGATGAAGAACAACACGATAAATCCCTAGATCTAACTAAGTCAACAAATCATGAAATCCCCTTGTGAGAAACCCTAGACCCAAGTAATAAACTACTTACACATTCTCAAAAAATAATCACAAGATGAATCAAAGAAAACATAATGAGATTGAACAGAATAAGCACTAGGGTTCAGACATCTTCTCCAAATCGACTACAAGAAGCTATCTTCTCCCTAGAAATACAAAATATCAGTGGCTGTTCAAGAACAATAGAAAAATGAAAGATAATGAAGGATAATAGATAACCCAAAAAACACGAGTCTTAAGGTTTATATATACATCCAGGGATAATTTGGTTTGCACTCTTTGGGTTCGGGTCAAATTAGGTCAATGGCTCCGCGACGCACTAGTTAGACCAATCGAGTGTTTGATTCGGCCGATCCGGTGTTCATGTTTTTTCCGAGGATCACAAAGTAATTTATCCACTGATCTAGTATGTTACAGGATGGATAAACACAAGAGCATATCTTGATGATTTTCACAAATTGGTTAACGATATAGAGAGTTTTAACATCAATATCTCCGACGAAGATCGAGCAATACAGATTCTATCATCGTTACCACCTATGTTTGAGTCATTTGTCTTATACTTTAAAGTTCAGGGTTTGTCTACTAGAGGAAGTAAGGTGTATCATAAGAAGAACGAGAAGAGAAGAAGAGGTCTTCAAGACTTTATTTCATTCATCAGCGTCAAAGAACAAAGAAAGATCTAAAAAGGTTAAGAAATTGATGATGAAAAAAGGAAATGGTAAAAGGGTCTCTTCTAGTCAAGTTATTGTTAAAATTCCATTAGATTGTATCAATGATTCAAGGATCTGAATAAGATGGAGCTTCAGACAAGGATACTGAGGAAGAGAATGATTTGAGTGGTTAAATTCTGGCAAGGGATAGAGTACGCAGAGAAACTAAGCTACCTTCCAAATTTGATGACTTTGATATTGTAGCCTATGCCTTCGCAACAGATCAGGATATATAAGTGGATGAACCAAGATTGTATGTAAAGGCTATGAGGAGCAAAGAACATGAAGCAAGAGAACTTTATGAGTATAAGATGGTTTCTACTTCACAAGAATTGCACTTGGGATATTGTTGAAACATATAAGATGAAGGTTATCAGTTATAAATGTTTTTATAAGAGGAAACCATGTATTTCAGGAGTTGGAAAACTAAGGTTTAAAACCATAATAGTTGCTAAGGGTTTTTCTTACTACAAGAAGGTTTTTGCACCAGTAATGAAGCATGTGTCAATTGGAATTAAAATGTCATTAGTGGCAAATGAGGATTTGGAACTTGAGAATTTGGATGTCAAAACAGCCTTTTACATGGTACACTGGATTAGACAATATAAATGGAGCGCTATAAGGGTTTAAGGAAGAGGGAAAAGACGATATGGTTTGTCTTTTGAAGAAATTAGACCACCCTAAGCAGTCACCGAGGCAATGAAATAAAATGTTTGTTGGGTTTATGAAGGATCAAATTTTCATCCAAAATCCATATGACATGTGTGTGTACATCAAAGGTTTAGATATTTCAAATAAGGTGTATCTTCTTATTTACACGGATGACATGTTAGTGGCTTCAAAGGATTCAAAGATTGTTCAGAGTTTGAATCGATAGTTTGAAATAAAATATTTGGGGTCTGCAACGAAAACCTTAGGAATGGATATCACCAAGGATATATAGAAGTAATTTTGAATTATTCAGGGAAAATACTTAAAGCAAGTAATATCTACTTTCAACATGACAAAGAGCAAGTCTGTCTATATTCTCATGTGTTTTCATTTCAAGTTGAAGAGCTTGGATTAAAAGGAAAAAAAAGGATAACTAGAGTTTATGAGGGATGTTATGTATGCCAATATAGTTGGAATTCTCATACGCAATGGTTGGATCTCATCCAAATATAGCTCACGGGGTAGGGTTTGGTAAGCAAGTCCATGGTTAATCCAAGACGTGATCACTGGGAAATTGTTAAGTAGACTATATGATACATGAATGGAACTACAACAACAAAAAATTACTAAGGGAACATAGTTGTGAAGGCTTTTGTGATGTAGATTATGTAGCTGGCCTCAGTATGAGAAGCTTAGTTACTGGTTACATATTTCATGTAGGAGACAACATGATATACCAGTTTTTACTAATTTTAGGCCATGGTATAAGTTTTTTATTGAGTCTTTATATTGTGTTTTGAGTATCTCTTGAGGTCTTTTCAAGCCTAGGCACGTTTTGGAGCATTATGGAGGTCATGGACCCATTTGGAGATTAAAGAGAAGAAACTCCGTAGCTGTGCAAGTCAGAGTCGATATTTGAAGAGAGTGTCGATCAACACCAGTGCCATTTCACGTGGCCGACTCAAGTTTCCAGAATTACATTTTGGTCCAAAAGTTTCTACTATTTGCAAGAAGACCCTTGGACGTGTTTGGACCTCTATATCTATTCTTACAGCCACTGTTTAGGCTAATCTTTTTTATTTATTCTTAGAGATGTTTGTGGAGAGAAGATCATAAGACATTAGAGATTTGATTGGAGCTCCAGTCTTTCTTACTCTATCTATTTTATGCAATTCATTCAGTTTATCTTTGTGTCTTGCTTAAATACTTCTGAGTAGTCTACTTGTTAGATTTAGGATTTTCTAGAATTTTGATGAACTTCTGAAATATAGAACTGTTAGGGCAATCATACTGCATCATTCACATGATTGTTCTTATTTCTGGTTTCTAGAGTAATTAACTAGAAACATGATAATAGGATAATTGACAACCGCAAAAGTGGGATCAATACATGAACGGAATCCTTCTGAGCTAAGTTAATAACCTCAGCAAGAGTTGGCGAAGGAAATTAATGAACATATCGAATTCGAACATTAATGCTTGTCTTGAATAATTAAATCCACAACGAGAGTTGGCATTTGATAGTTTAAACATCTGATAGTAATCGCATGCAAGAGCTAGATTACTTACTTTTGAATTCGAGTTCTAAGACTTTTCTTAATTAAACATTTAGCATCTATAAATTTAAGTTCTGATAACTTGTTTGAATTCTCTGGGTCTAGCATTTTTCTCATCTAGTTTACAAACCGATTTATTGCTTTATTTACTGTTTTTGTATTATTTGCCTAGCTTAATCAATAAACCTACAGTATATTGTGTGATCCACGCTCCCTGTGGATATGCTCCTTAAGTGCCACAATCGATCTATTATCTAAGAGAGTTACTCAATGGTAATTTGAGCATTATCACAACATAATCAGCTGGAGATCGAGGCTACAATCGATTGTTGCACTCTTTACTACATAATCTGAGTATATGGCTATGGAAGAGACTACTAAGAGAACTGAAGATAAATATATTAAGTTAAATTTCATAAGAAATGTTATAGTAGAAGGAAATGGATATGTGTTTAAGGTTCATACTAGCCTAAAGATAACCAATATATTACCGAAGTGTCAGTCAAGGTCCATGAATTACCTTGCATGCAAACGATTGTTTGAGATGTTCATGAGGTTTCTCATCTCGCAGAAAAAGGAAGAAAACCTAGGGTCACAAAGAGGTAAAATAGTATTTATTAAAGAGATGTTGGAATTTCATGTTGCACGTACTAGATCTACAGTCAGTACAAAGAATTGGGTCAAAGGAGGTGAGTTACATGAAGGTTCGAGGTAATTTGAGCAGATCCGGTTGGATAAGTCATCTTGGTTGAGAGCTAAGGTAAGTCAGAGTAGATCCGTTTGAAGTTGTCATCATCGTTGAGTGTTCTGGTCAGTCAGAAAAGGCGGGTCAGAGGTTGGCCGGTTCAGGTTCTAAGCTTTAGCTGAAAGAGAAGAGATGAGAAAAGGGAGAAGTCGTGTTGATAAGTTTCCCCGAAGAAGGTGACAGAAATTTAAGAAAACGATAATGTTCTTCTGTGATTTGCTAAGGTTTCAGAAGTGTGTCCAACTGTGGTAATGTTTAAATAGAGACAAGGTGGAGATTGTGGACTTTGTATCTCTACTCGAATCCATTACTGTGCCGTTTTTTGGCATGATTGGGTTACAACCGAATAGACGTGGACTAGGCTGGACCAAGTTGAACATGTTATATCATATTCAATACAACTACTTATATATCATGTTCAACTTGGTCCAGCCTAGTCCACGTCTATTCGGTTGGAACCCAATCAATAGCTCAGAGGAGGAAGGATAAGAAGCTTGAGGGTGGGCTACAATTCTGGTTCTCAACCAGATAAGATACTTGAAGAATAGATGTTTTGGAGTTTTTGAGTTTCGGAGTTTTATGTTTTAGAAAGGGAATAGCAAAGTACCAAAAACATAGTTGTAAACAGGTTTTTCTTTTTTGAATTCAATTTAACATTAAATTCAAAAATATATATATATATATAAATATTGGTTGGTACAATAAATAAAATAAGCAAATAACAAAAATAATCTAAACTATTAAAACTGAAGTGCAAATTTAAAATAACCCTGACTTTTCCTAAAAAATTACAATCTCATGCCACTGAGTAATTAAGATGTATTTATTTAAAACAATATATTAATTAATTATTTTGCTCAACCATTTCCTAATCTACGCAAACTATACGAGTATGGTTCGTTGGATTTGGTCCATATATATCAAAACTATAAGTTTAACTATCCAACACATGGCCTAACTCTGAACACCTAAATATTGATAGTGCTCATATTATAAATCGTACTATGAATTTTTTTTTAAAAATTCCAAGACCTCGGATTATAGTATCCATTATTGATAGTGCTCATATTATATATCGTACTAGGAAGTTTTTTATAATAAATCCAAGACCTAGCATTATACAGTAGTATCCATTTTGTGGCATATAGAGTAATTGGTTTAATCTTTAAATACATGTCGTACTTGCAACAATCTATCAAACCGGTTTAATATAGTTTGTTACAACGTTGACCACAGACTATAGTATCGATTTGGTGGCATACGAAGTCATTGGTTTAGTAATTGCGAACAAATTGTTTTCACGTCATTGGTTTAGTAATTGCGAACAAATTGTTTTCACAACAAACTTGGTCTTGGTGTACAATTCAAAAATCAATTTGTATACCAAAATATCTATCAAAATTAGTTACGAAAATCTAAACTTAACAATGTCGATCAACGAATAAAAAAAATATCCCAAAACGAAATTATAGAAACTCAATATATACACATACCTACCACCCACGTATTAAAAGATTTCCTAATAACAATAAAAATATTTTAAATATTATAGGTTGTTTACAAAAATCTCTAACATATTAACTAATTTACTTATCTACACCTAAAATCTAGCATATATATTTTCTGTGATACACTCTGTTTTAACATTCTACCTTTTTAAATCTTTTACAAAATTTATTTCCAATTATAAACTTTAAAAAACGAATATTCAAAAGTATAAAATCCCTACAATCAGTGAAAGTTTAAATATGAAATTAATTAGCTCACTAACCATGTCATCGTCCTATACATATACATTTCTTACCATCTACTCTTTTTTTGCATCCAAAACACGCAATTAACATAAAAAAGGCCACTAACCGAGGTTTTATTCTTCTTAAGGAAGCAATTACTGAAGAGCGTACCAGTGATCATATGATTCTATGTTTGATTAGGTTTGCTAAAATCAGCTCTTACAAAAGTATTAAAAAATCTTTTAGTTTCTTTGTGAACAAAATTCCACTTAACAAGTGAAAACTCAACATTACGTTTTCTTTATGGGAAATAGGAGATGTACAAATCACAAATGCAGTTGATGCTTCAGTTGTGACTCTCAACCCAACCATGAAAAAAGCTATTGACTTTCATCTTAATCTCATGGACTAACAAAATCTTGAAAATATTTTGTTTTAATTACAGAATGATAAACGATGATCTTCCTATAGCTCTTTGTGAGAGAAATAGTGACAAGAAGTTGATTAAGCATCAAGATGAAGATTGGAATGAGACTCAAGTCAGACCCATCTCTGAAATTTTGGCGGCAGTTGAGGTAAAATTTTAATATTTTGAAATATTTTATAGCGGTCTTATTGTGATTAGATGATTAACATATTGTGTCCGTGAGTACATATAGACCGGTTGAAAGTTGAAAAAACAACCATGGAATTGTGAATTCTGTCATGCATGTTTTAATTATCCAAGTTTTGTTTATATAGTTAGATATTGCACTTCTAACATGTCCAAAATGTATAAGTGTAAAAATTATTATTAATAAAATATTTTTAACTGATTTAAAATTTTACCCAAAACATCATAAAATTAATAATACATTTAAATCATATAATAATATATGAAAGAAATGTTAATATAAATCTGACAGGACATGATACATTTAATACATGGATCCAATTATTATTTGTATAACTACATAACATCATACGATACTGCAATATATGGTCTCAACAATAAAATAAATTAAATTAGTAAAAATGCAACAATTAAATTATTATGTTTTAAAATGTTTATATATATTCTAAAAGCAACACCCGTACGGGTGTGCGGGTCAAGCTCTAGTATCCATTAAAACTTATGCAATTTCTAATATGAAAAACACACTCTTAGAATTCATCGAAAACTTACAGCTGCTTGCCAAACAAAGGACCCTCGATAGATTCACCTATATAAACCGCAGCTAAAGTTTTTAATAATTCTATTATTAACAATATAGGGAAAGTGCGGAGATCATATTTTTTATACATATTCTGCTTAATTGACATATAATGATAGAAATCTGAAACTACTTCAATGTTTTTGTCTCTAATGGTAAGAATCACTTCAAGATATACAAACATCAATTTCCTCTTTATTTTGATTACCACTTGATAATTGGTAAATCCAATACGATAAAAAGTTGCTTACATCAATTATTTTGTACGTAACTGAAAATTTAGCTTTAACCAACCAAAGATAAATAGTATGAGACCTTTAAAACATAATTATTAACATATTTAGTTTGTAAATATATAAAATTAAAAATAAGTGAATTACCAAACAAATAAATCATCGTAATATTTTTGGATAATTTTAAGATTCTTTAAAGGGAGAATTGCCAAGTGTGACTCAAAACTTGGAGTCAAACCAAAACAATACCCCAACTTGGGTCAAAGGCAAAAGTAACCTAAAAGGCTATTGAAATTACAACTATCCCCTTGTGACCAAACAAAAAAACGGAATTTTTTTTACGTTTCTACCCCTCGCAAGTCGTCTGTTTAGACGACTTGAAAATAAGTCGTCCAGACGACTTAACTGAAAGTCGTCTGGACAGTTAGTCTTAAACATAATTTAAAAATTTTGTAAAAAATATTTTGATAAGTGAAAAATGGGAATTATGTAATTAACATATGTCTTAGGAGGTATAAATTAAGATATAACAAATTTCAATTGTTTTCAGCATAGATGAGTGAAAGTAGTGAGTCATGATATTCTTTAGTTTATGTTTCATCAACATATGTTGTAGTATTGTATGTGTTCTTAGGGTTAGATTTTGGAAAGCATTAAAACCGTTTTTGAAAATTTTTAAAATTACTTATGCGTGTTCATTTCTATGTATAGTAAACACTATTTAAGTATAATTTGATTTTATAACGTGGTTAGTTAGTTAATCTAGTCATTTTAGTTTAGGGGTTCATTTTAGGGTCTAGGACGACTTAATATTTTGTCGTCTGAAAACAGACGACTAAATATTAAGTCGTCTGTTGTACATTATCAGCCAGAATAAGTCGTCTAAACCGGACCAAACCTTAAAGTTTACCAATGTACTTTTAAAGCTAACCGGATTATTTACCCAATATATAAGGTGATTTTTATTTTTTTGTTTCATTTTTCACGAAATTCAGAAACCCTAACAGTTCTCTCTCAAAGGCGATTTCGAATTCCCACGATTTCCGAACAAACCATCGTTCTCAACGTCAGCTATCTATCTCACTTCATTCTCACCGTTGTCGCCGCAGCTTCTTCTAACCCTAGCGCCGCCGATTCCTCTAAACCCTAGCGCCGCCGATTCCTCTAAACCCTAGCGCCGCCGCTTCCACTATTTCCGAACAAACCGTCGCCCTCGCCACCGTGGTCACCAACGTTCTCACCGCCGCTTCCTCTAAACACTAGCGCCGCCGCTTCTTCTAAACCCTAGCGCCGCCGCTTCTTCTCTGTAAACCTTAGCGCCGTTTCTCTGTAAACCCTAACGCCGCTAAGTCATCAATCTCGAGGAAAAGATGAACATAAAACGTTGTCTCTATCAATTTACTCATTCTCACCGTTTCACGTTTATTTTTTCAGATCAATAACCGCAATGACGAGTACTCCAACTCCTTCTGCGACTGGAAGACTTGTAAGTAATTTAAGTCGTCTGGAAAGTCTTCCAACTGGACGACTTAGTAGATGACTTAAATATAAGTCGTCCATTTGGAAGACTTTCCAGACGACTTAAATTTAAGTCGTCTACTAAGTCGTCTGGACTTATATTGTTGTCTTTGATTATTTTGCAGACAAAAAGGATGGATATTCCAGAACTCCCCCGTAGGTTATACACATCAGGGGAAGAGCCAGAAGCCCACAATAGCATTTCGTATCATACGGATAACAGCAAGTTGCATACTGCTCTTAGGAAAGCTCTTACTGATGACGAATTTGAAGAGCTCAAGGAGTCGAGTTTGGGAGTTTTCATCAAGTTCAAGGAGCAGGGATTTGGTTGGGCTTCAAGGCTGGTTCACTACATGCTCAGTTTCAAGCTGGACATTAAGAAGAAGTATGAGATGTGGTCTCTCGTTGGTCCAGAACCTTTGAGGTTTTCACTGTTAGAGTTTGAAAACCTCACTGGTCTAAACTGCGAGTACATCGAGGACCTTGAGACACCAAAATGTGACGTTACCCCAGAGATGGTTTCTTTCTGGGGGATGCTGGGAGTTCATCTGGAAGCTGGGCCAACTACTGATCAGATAATAGCAGCACTGAAGAGATGCGGGGATTGGTCCAGGGAAGATCGCAAGCGGCTCGCGTACCTCTCCATCTTCACTGGATTCATTGAAGGGAGAAAGTTTTCAACCGCTACACGATCTACTCTGGCAAGGCTAGTGATGGATTTAGAACGGTTTGAGAATTATCCATGGGGGAGAGTCGCGTTTAAGGTGCTGATGGACTCTTTGTGGAACAAAGAAATTGCTGGCTGTTACACCGTGGATGGGTTTATACAAGTTCTTCAAGTCTGGACGTACACAGCTATGCCGGAATTGGGTGCTAGTATTGGTGGTCCCAGAGCAGACAGTCCGTCTCCACCGATACTGGCTTACGAGGGCAGCAGAGGCCGCAGATCAATGAAAGCTGCTATCTTGAGTCAGGTATTTACTTCAATCCAAAAGACTGCGCAGACGACTTATTATAAGTCGTCTGGAAGGTCGTCCAGCTTGACGACTTATCGGACGACTTATAATAAGTCGTCTGGAAAGTCTTCCCAGCTGGACGACTTATTAGACGACTTATTATAAGTCGTCTGGAAAGTCTTCCATCTGGACGACTTATTAGACGACTTATTATAAGTCGTCTGGAAGGTCTTCCATCTGGACGACTTATTAGACGACTTATAATAAGGCGTCTGGAAAGTCTTCCCAGCTGGACGACTTATCGGACGACTTAATTAAGTCGTCTGGAAAGTCTTCCATCTGGACGACTTATTAGACGACTTATTATAAGTCGTCTGGAAGGTCTTCCAGCTGGACGACTTAGTAGACGACTTATAATTAAGTCGTCTATTTAGTATTTTTTTTCAAATATCTAACTCGATTCTTCTATTTACTGCAGACCCGCGTGATCAACTTTGTTGAGAAGGACATTAGTGAAATGTGGCCAAAATGGGACTCTGAGGTTGAGGACCTGCCCGCGGAGAACATCATTAAAGTCATGTATGAGCGGAGACCGTGGAAGTGGACCATGGATTGCTGGGAAGTCACTGGTACTAAGGTCAATACAAAACCTAAGGTTGTGACTCCATCGAAGAAGGCCAAAGAGATGGTTGTGTTGGAGGAGGAGGAGGAGGAGGAAGACAATCCAAGACCTCGGAAGAAAGCTCGTAAAGAGGCTCCTGAAGAGGCTAGAGAAGAGGCTAGAGAAGAGGCTAGAGGGGTGACCAGAGAGGAGTTGGAAATTATGTTCAAGGGCGTAGCTGAGGCTATGAAAAAAGGGTTTAATAAGTGCATGAGGGAGTTTAGGAAGTTGTCTGATAGATTGGAAGCTGTGGAGAAGAAGGTTGGTGTCACCAATCAGGCTACCCCTCCACCTCTAACCAATCAGGCTACCCCTCAAGATAAACAGCCTACCCCTCTTGCCAAAGAAACCGGGGGTAGAAACAAACAGGCTACCCCTCATGCCAATGAAACCGTGGTTAGTAACCAGCCTCCTCCTCATCAAACCAAACAGCAGCCTCCTCCTCCTCAAAAGAAACAGCAGCAGCCTCCTCCTCTTCAAAAGAAACAGCCTCCTCCTCAAAAGAAACAGCCTCCTCAAATCAAATATGTTAGTATCAAATCCAGGGTTAACTAGTTGTCCAGACGACTGTAAAAGTTGTCTGGACGACTAGTTGACCCTGGACGACTTAAACGTAAGTTGTCTGGACGACTAGTTGACCACGGAAGACTTAATTTTAAGTCGTCCAGGGTCAACTAGTCGTCCAGACAACTTTTATTTAAGTCGTCCAGGGTCAACTAGTCGTCCAGACAACTTTTATTTAAGTCGTCCAGGGTTAACTTGTGTGCAACTTTTATTGCAGAGATGGTTGCCGGAGGATACAGCAACCGAGGCGAACTCGGTAAATAAAGCAGATGGTGTCACCTCCAAAGAGATTGTTGCTGTCACTTCCACCGATCACCAACCGAGCCTCGCTTCCACAGATCAACAACCGAGCCTCGCTTCCACCGAGCCAAGCGATCCAGTTTCACAACCGAGCCTGGTTGTATTGGACAAGCGTGCAAAGAGTAAACGAGCGAAGAAACCTGCTCCTACTGTGAGATCTCCTTATATGGCAGAGAAAAAAAAAGATAAAGTGGCAGCCTATAATCCATTTCCGCCAGTAAACAAAGAAAAGTTGAAGGAACTCGCTGATTGGTTGAAAACTGATCCGTAAGTGATTGCTTTACCCATAATAGCTTGATTTAGTCGTCCAAAACTGATTGCTTTTTTGTTTGCAGTCATTATTTAACTAAGATCGAGGACAAACCACGTACATCACCAACAAGGTGGTACCACTTCCTCCGGACAGCCAGAGGATGGCTGGAAGACTGCGTAAGTCTTCTGCACACGATTTAAGTCGTCTACAAAGTCGTCCAAGTAGACTACTTTCCAGACGACTTAAAGATAAATCGTCTGGAAAGTCGTCTACTTGGACGACCACGTAGACGACTTATAATTAAGTCGTCTTCGTCTGGTAACTTCTAACTTGTTATATTTAATATGCAGCATATAGATGCTTGGATTAATGTGCTAAGGCAGAGGTATCAGGAGAACCCACAAGCTTTCAGGAGCGAGCGAATGTGCTTCCTGGATCACAACTTTTCTCAGTCTTGGAGAGAGCAGTATCAGCTCTTCAAAACATCGGAACCTGATCACAAAGGTTTAGGAAGAGTTCTACCTGGTGGGGCGTCGTATTTTTATGACGGATCAATACCTTCATTTTGCCAATCAAACAAGAAGTGGGGGGAGGACATTGATGATATCTATGCGCCAGTGAACTTGGACGACAAGCATTGGGTTGCTATTTGGATATCGATCCCTAAGAGGCACATAGTCGTCTGGGACAGCATACCTTCATCTAGTGTACCAGACGCATGGGATGCGATAATGGAGCCTTTTCTCCAGATGGTCCCTTATCTGCTTGTTGAGTGCGCAGCCACCGACGAAATGCGGGTCAAATACGGGTTGGAGCCATACACATATGAGAGACCGCTGAAAGGTGTACCCACGGCCAACAATGGTGATTGTGGCGTGTACACTGTAAAGTACATTGAATGTCATGCGCTCGGGGGCTCCTTTGACCCTAAAGACTTTGCTAGGTGCAACGCGAAGAAAATGAGGGATAATATGGCGGTGGATATATGGAAGGAGCTTGTTGATCAGCATCTGAAAGAAAATGTGGATGGTGATAAGTTCGTGGGCATGTATGATTAGATTTGTATTTGAACATGATTTTTTAACATGATTTTTGTATTTGAACATGATTTTTTAACATGATTTTTGTATTTGAACATGATTTTTGAACATGATTTTTGTATTTGAACATGATTTTTTAACATGATTTTTGTATTTGAACATGATATAAGTTGTCTGGAAGAAATAAGTCGTCTGGAAGGTTTTCCAACTGGAAGACTTACAAATAAGTCGTCTGGAAGGTTTTCCAACTGGACGACTTACAAATAAGTCGTCTAGAAGGTTTGGACGACTTATTATAAGTCGTCTGGAAGGTTTTCCAACTGGACGACTTACAAATAAGTCATCTAGAAGGTTTGGACGACTTGAAGGGATAGTAGAAGGTAGTCTAAAAATAAAATACACTTGAAGGGATAGTAGAAGGTCGTCTAAAAATAAAATACACTGGACGACTTAGTAGAAGGTCGTCTAAAAATAAAATACACTTGAAGGGATAGTAGAAGGTCGTCTAAAAATAAAATACACTAGACGACTTAGTAGAAGGTCGTCTAAAAATAAAATACACTGGACGACTAAATATTTAGTCGTCTAGACGGGTAATCAAGACGGGACGACTTAAATTTAGGTCGTCTGGACAACTAGTCAACTGGTTGTGTACATTGTGGTTTCGTATGGCCAGTTTCCTTGCAGTTTGAGCATCTCCGTGCCCTGTGTTTCTTCCTGGGTTTGTGTCCTCTCATCCTAGATAGCTCCAACCAAGATTGCCATCTTGATTTCTTCGGTCTCCCCCGACCACGCTTTAGTTCTGGAGGAAAGCATTCTCGTTCCTCAATATGTTGTGACACGATAGGATATATATTCTCTGAGTATCCTGCATACAGATAATTCTTTGAGTACAGTGGACATACAAGTGTGGAGATATGCAAACCAGCATGTATTCCAGCAGCTATAGCATGAGAGCAAGGTATTTTCTCCACTCCATAGACACCACAATCACACTTTGCATGTTCCAAATCAACCACACAGTCCATTTTGCCACCTTTGACAAAGAAATGCCATCCATCAATTGGTTCGACCGTCATCATACCCGCTATCTCTTCTCGAACAGCAAGCAAGTATTCAACAGCCCGGCTATGTTCAGTTGTGAGACTCAAAGCATCTTGTCTCCTTTTCCAATACCATTTTCCTAACTTCTGCCTTATGAACTCCAGCAGGAACGTAATCGGAAATCCTCTTGCTCGCTTCAGTGCGGAATTAATAGATTCAGCAATGTTGCTTGTTTTTATGTTGAACCTGTTCCCCTTACAATAAACCCTTGACCATAGCCTGACGTCGGCTTTCTCCAAATACGTTGCAAGTTCCGGGTTTGCACTCCGTATCTCAGCCATGTACCGGTCAAAATCGTAAACCGTGTGAGCATAAGCAGCCCCTTTCACCAAGTACATGAGATGTTTCCCTTTAAACTTTTTGACAATGTTATCTTGAAGGTGATAATAACATATTCCTCGGGTTGCCCAAGGAAACACCTTATCACACGCACTTTTAATGGCCTTGTGCCGGTCGGAGACTATCACCAGAGGCTTGTCATGAGATATACAACTAGCCAATTTTGTGAAAAACCATTCCCAAGAAGGTATATCTTCCTCATCCACGATCCCAAAAGCCAATGGGAATATCTGAAAATTGCCATCTTGTGCGGCTGCAACTAACATAGTTCCTCCATACTTTCCACTTAGGTGAGTTCCATCCACCACAATGACCCTTCTCTGATACTTAAAACCTTTGATAGAAGCTCCAAAAGAGAGAAATAGATACTTAAATCTTTTCATAGAATCAAGTTCTATCGCCGTGATAGAATCAGGATTTGCAATGGAGATTTGCTCGAGATATGATGCCAGACGCGAATACCCTTCTTCTGCTGATCCTCTCACCAATCTTTGTGCATATAACAGTGCTCTGTATGAAGTGGTGTAATCAAGCGCCATGCCAAACATGTTCCTCATTGCATCAGTGATATGCTGCGGAGTTATCCCATCAATGATTCCAACACGATCAATGAAAAGACTACCTACATACTTCGGAGTACAGTGTCTCCGCTGAGCGATTCGGTCTCCCGCTGAGCATAAATGTTTTTCCACATACTTTGTTACCCAAAACGTGTTTGTCCCATGTTTGACACTCGCTCTGACCTTCCATCCACAATAGCTAACCGGACATGTTGCCACAACGAGAGTTTTCGTTGATTTGTATAATCTGAAAGAAAACTTACCCCTCACTGCTGCCAACCGCAGCTCTGAAAGCAGTGCACCCTTGCTAACAAAACTCTGGTTGACATAGATGGTACCATTCGATTTTCCTCCTTCAATAGCATTTGTCTTAGCATATGCCTTTTGGATTTCTTCAAAACAAATATTATCATCATCTTCCTCGTCCTCATCTGGAACCTTTCCATAAAGACTGTAATCCCCACCATTCTGATCCGTTTCACCAACAATAGAATTATCAGCATCCTCCTCCCCATTTTCCTCCTCCCCATCTTGATTTTCATCTTCAACAAACTCATTATCACCAACATCTTCATCATCACCACCAACATCTTCTTCCCATTCACCAGCTTCATCATTATCACCAACATCTTTTTCCCATTCACCAGCTTCATCAATATCCCTTTTCTCTGAAACCGTTTCGACCTTGCTGCGGCTTGATACACAAAGACATACTCTATGGGTTTTGAGTATCTCCAGCAAGTTTCGAACTTGTCTATCACTTGTAACATGAATGGGAAGACTGCCTGGAGCCATCATCATTTCTGCTGGTAATGAGTAGCTAATCTCCACACTCACTGTTCTCATGTCCAGGTTATAATCTTCTTGAGCCATTGCAACAAGTTCAGCATGTGTTGAATCTTCATTCAATAAAAACAATCTTGCTCCTTTGAGATCATCAACCACAAAATCCCAACGGAAA
Organism: Brassica napus; assembly: GCF_020379485.1. Lineage (NCBI taxonomy): Eukaryota > Viridiplantae > Streptophyta > Magnoliopsida > Brassicales > Brassicaceae > Brassica > Brassica napus. The sequence continues at coordinate 31,859,031 of NC_063450.1, read as the reverse complement.
TCTCTCAACAACCATTCTCCATACACTGCATGTAACTGAAAAATCATCTGCAAATATTCAAAATAAAACACATTAGTAAACATAGAGAAAATGAAGAAGTTCAATAAACATTGCCGCAGACGACTTAGCATTAAGTCGTCCAGAAGACTTAAAGGTAAGTCGTCTAAAGAGGTCACTTTTGCAATTGAAAATTAAAAGGGACGACTTAATTCTAAGTCGTCCGGCTTTGTTTGTTAAAAAAAAAACTTCAGACGACTTATATATAAGTCGTCTACGAGAAACGGGCTAGTTTTGCATTTGACCGAATCGTGTCAGATCTTTGACTATTTCTGGACGACTTATAATTCAGTCGTCTCTGGGAAAGTTAAAATTTCAATATTTTATGAAAACTTGACGACTTACGTGTAAGTCGTCCTAAGGTTAGTTTTGTAATTGAAAAATAAAACTTGAAATTTAACTTTCTCCAGACGACTTAGATGAAAGTCGTCCAGCTAAACGACTTAATTTAAGGTCGTCCGGGATAAGCAAGGTTTGACCAGAAAATTGGGAAAAATTCTGGACGACTTTGCTTTCCCCGGACGACTTTAAATTAAGTCTTCTGGAGGGACGACTTTATATTAAGTCGTCTGGTTAAAGTTAAATTATGAAGTTTTATTTTTCAATTACAAAACTAACCTAGGACGACTTACACGTAAGTCGTCAAGTTTTCATAAAATATTAAAATTTTAACTTTCCCAGAGACGACTGAATTATAAGTCGTCCAGAAATAGTCAAAGATCTGACACGATTCGGTCAAATGCAAAACTAGCCCGTTTCTCGTAGACGACGTATATATAAGTCGTCTGGAGTGTTTTTTTTAACAAACAAAGCTGGACGACTTAATTTAAGTCGTCCGTTTGACCAGAGACTCATCAGTAAGTCTTCTACATACAGATGACTTACTAGTAAGTCTTCTACGCGAACAGATCTTGAAAAAAAATTCAAATTCGTACCTTAAACTAGGTGAGATGACTTCGTTTGCACACAGGGTCTTCTCCAACCACCCAGAACCTCAAACGAAAGCAACCGTAAGTAAAAACGAAAGAAATATGGCTCTGTCAACCATAGCCCATATTTTGAATCAAAAGCTTGAGTTTTTTGGATGAATATAGAGAGAAAGTGAAAGAAATGTTGTTTTTAGTTCATAACAATTGAAACAGAGAGAGTGTAAAGAGATTTACGTGCATTAAAGGGCATTAAAAGCTCCAAACAGTTCGTACAAGGTTGTTGCCACTATTCATTGCAGTGGCAATATTGTAAATACTTGAAGAAGATGAGGTTGAGACAGTAAAGAAGCCATTTTCGAAAAAAAAAAAAAACAAAATGTTAATGGCATTTTCGTAGATAAAATGCAGGTGTGGGGTTAAAATCTCAAAAAAAAAAGGAGTCAAAAGAAAAGGTTAGTTTTCTGTTTGACTTCAAGTTTTGAGTTACTTTTGCAAAAAGCCCTTCTTTAAAATGTATTACAATTAGGTATGAAAATGAACGAAAAGACAATTTTTTTTAAGAATCTATGCAATTTTAAAAATATAAACGCACTTGTTCACACACTTTCACTACATATTGAAAAAACTAATGCAATTTTACATGTTTATCTTTATTTCTTCAAATATAATCAATGATCCTTGAATAATATCTCTCATTTTTTTGGTCAAAGTACATCTCTCTCTTTTCTAATTTATTTTTGATTGTGTGATTTTCTCGTTTGTAATCACGTCCAGGACCGCCGTGGGATTAGCTTCAAGCAGGTTAGGCCCGCACGGAACGCAGTCTCCAGAATGTCTGACCAACCCCGCCCCGCAATATATATAAGCCTTTGCGGGACGGCCCGCAGGACGACGGTTTTATATTTTTTTTTTGTGTTGTGACTTCCAAGAGATCATTCCCTGCACACAAGCCAATGTTAAAGACATAAAAAAGAAGTCAACCTCTTATACTTAACATTAATGAAGAAGAACCGAGACTGTAACAGGTTGATCTACCAACAATCTTAATAATTAACATCAATGTACAAGAAACGGAGACTGCAATATGATCAAGCAACAAGCATAACATTAATGAACAAGCAACAATCTTAACATTGAAACGTGCAAGAGTTTAATTACAAGAAGATTGAGCACAAACATACCATTTTCACTTTTCCATTTGAGCAAGAAAAGAAACAACTTCAAAATACATGTTGCTCATTCTCGACACTAGACTTGGCAAGCATGAAAACTAGTGAGAGAACCACCAAAGATAAATCACGTGAATATGGTAATGCAAGGTCTTTCCAAACTGGTAGCAAGTGCCCTAACGATTCGATCACAACCTCTTGTTCAGTATGATGGGAATGAGGAGAAACACAGAAAAAGTATGGTATCTACCAGTGAAACACCGAGCACATGAACTTCTATTACTTCCTGCTAGGATAGATAAATGAATAAAATTCTGGGAAAAAGGCACAAATATGAAGTCATGACGCAATTCACACATACCAATCTAGTTCCAACCAAGTCTATGGAAACCACAATGTAAGCATCCACTAGAGTATTGACAATGCAACTGAACTTTCTATTGTCCTGAATAGTCTCAGAAACTTAGTACTTGGTCTATGAGCATTCATCATAGTAACTTTCAATCATAAATACTTACTTCCAAGTTCTTCCATGGGATATACTTACGGCAGCGCATAACCAATCTGAACACTGGCAATGCTTCGTGTTGGCACGAGAAACAAAGGGAAACCATTGTTGATATCAACTCACTCGCAAACCAAGACGGAGGTGGTGGCTCGAGGAAGAAGAGAAGCTATGGTGGTGGATCGAAGAAAAATAGAAGCTACAGTTGTAGATCGTCTCCAGAATCGCTATATTCTCAGATAATTTCGTCTTTAAGTAGTGCACGAGACGAAAGTGAAACTCTGTCACCGGATTACGCGGGTCCCGCAAGGCCCGATTTTTTAAGGGCCTAAGAAATACCGGCCCTAACCCGCCCCGCATCAGTCTTTTTTGGGCCAGGCCCGCGGTCCATGTACTCAATTGCCATCTCTACCTGTAACTCCTTATATAGGAGACTAATCGTTGCAATGGTTACAATCAAATATTGCAAGGATTAGCCGATTGTTGCAATGGTTAATACCAAAAGTTGCAATGGCACATCAACAAATGCTACAATCACCAAAAATTACAATGGTTCATCACCACTATTGCAATGGTTCTTCACGAAAGATTACAATGGTTCATCACCAAAAGTTGAAAAGTTTCTTTCATCAGTTGCAACTGTTTTTCTAGACAATTGCAATTGTTCACGTAAATTGTTACACAAATTCACTTAAATGGTTACACATATTCACTTAAATGGTTACATAGATTCACTTAAGTCTCCAATAATCTTGTTTTATTTAAGTGTAATAAGAGATTCAATAAATAAATAATACATATATCAAACTCATACATAAATGAAAATGTGCATATATAAAAATATGTTTCTCGGCCTGAATACTTATCTACTAATAAATAATATTGTCTAAATAGCTTGAATATTTAATCTTAAACCCGAATAAAAACCGATTCAGAATTAAAAACATACAAAAAAGAATATTATAAACCATAAAGTATAATTTTAAATTAAAATCATATATTTATTTTCATAGATATATAATATCATAACTAATTAAATCACTCTACCAACCAATATACCTGAATAATATCATAATTTTAAATATTTTTAAAAATGTATATAAAATAGATATGAAAATGAACGACAAGACAGTTCCTTAAAAATCTACGTAATTGTTAGGAAGAAAAAATATATATTTTAGACATATTGATACTTCTTAAAAATCTATGATTTTTTTAGAATGAAAATACACATTCTTAAACATTTTTACAGCCTATTCTAAGTTATTGCATTATAGGAAGAAAATGCACATCATTATGAAAAGATACATCTTTCGACATTTTGAAACTTCTTTTAAATTTCTTTTAGTTTTGGGATGAAAATACACATCTTTGACATTTTTTCGCAATCCAAACACACATATCCCAAACTTTCTATATAATTTAAGTGTGTGAATATATATAGAACATGGAACATGTGTTAATGGAACATGCATGATCAAAAATGCTGTTTTGTAAAAGAAAAACACCAAAAGATGCAATGGTTAAAAATTAAACACTACAATGGTCAGTTAAGTTTATAACTGTTAACACCAAAAGTTGCAATAGTTCATCACCAAAGTCTACAATTACCAATAGTTGTAAGGAATTATTTTAGTTTTAATATTTCTCCACCAAAGGTAATTATCAAATTACTTGAATATTTTTAGGAAATTTTAGTATTACTAAATTTATATAAAATAGATTTCCAAATGAACTAAAATAACATATTAAAAAGAGAAATTTCTTATGATAGTCATTTCTAAGTTTTTGTCACAAAAATAGCCTCCTATGAAGAAAATGACCAAAATAAGTTTTATTAAAAGGTAAAAATGTATTGTTACCCTTGGGTTAACTAATCTAGATTTAGAGTTTAGAGTTAAGGGGTGGGGTTTTGGGGACAAGGTTTCAAATTATTTAATAAATAAATAAATATTAAAATTTTCAAAATAAAAAGAGGTATTTTGGTCATTTTCTTTTTTAAGAGCTATTTTTTGTGACAAAAACTTAAAAAAGACTATTTGAGAGAATTGCCATATTAAAAATGTATGCAAATTTTAGGATAAAAAGATATATCCTAAAATTTTGAGAATCCTGTAAAAATATATGCAGTTTTTTTTAAAAAAAACACACACACACACATCTTTAGACAAAAATATAAAATTTTAAGAACTTATAAAAAATTTAAGATGAAAAGACATTTTGTTAAACACTTTTTAACAATCTATTAAAACTAAATAAAAAATTTAACAAAAAAAAAAGCGAAATCTTATGAAAAGACGCATTCTTATATATTTTAACAATCTCTTTAAAACTAATGTGATGGTTAAAATTAAAAGACATAATTTTCACATGTTATATGTCTAAAAAGTTTTTGAACTGAAAAGATATATCTTTGACATTTTTTATTGTTTTTATAACTGCTTTATACATATATATATATATATATATATATATATATATATATATATCAAGTGTGAGTGTATACATAGTCATGATGTAATAACACATTAATACATCTTGGAGCATAGAAATGATAAACGTATTAATCATGGTTTGGTAAATTTAGTTTTGCAAGTTGGTCTACTTCACTGTTTAAAATTAAAAACACACATTCTTAGAATGATAAGAAACATCTTTTCACATTTTTACAATATCTTAAATACTATTTTATTATTAGCATGAAATTACCTTCTTCTGATGATAAAACATATATTTACACATTTTTACAATCTGTTATAAAGCATTGCATCTTTAGGATAAAAAGTTCTATTTTATCGTGAGATGATAACAATTTTAAAATGAAAGGACACGTCATTAAAAAGATACAATCCAAGCATTTTTTTTTAAATTAATGAAATTATTAAGGAAAAGACACAAATTTTCACATTTACTGGGATTTCTATAAAATAAAAAACACATTCTCATAAATGATAAGAAATATCTTTACACATTTTCACAATATCTTACAAATCATTTCACTTTTTAGCATGGAAATATATATACATTCTCTTTTTTAACAACTATTTATTTAGAAGCGGAGCAATACCAAGACAAGCATTCATCATGTGGCTTGCAAACCTCAACAGACTACCGACAAAAGTGAGGCTCGCATCCTGGGGACTTAACATCCAAACGGCTTGTTGCTTCTGCAATACACATGATGAAACGCGTGATCACCTCTTCCTAGAATGCAGGTACAGCACTGCCTTATGGCTGCGATTCTTTGCAAGGCTTGATCCCAACCGAACGGCTTTCCTCTCATGGGAAGAACTTCTCTCCTGGATACGATTCTCCACATCATCAGCCCCATCCACCATCAGGAAGCTAGCGACTCAGTCCATGATCTACAACATCTGGAGGCAGCGCAACTCGGCAGTTCATCTCACTGGATTCTCCCCGCAGCAGACAACATTCGCCACCATAGACAGGGATATCCGTAATGCCATCAGTGCGAGAAGACATAGGAGGAAATTCACTACTCTTATGCAACTTTGGATTAGATAGTTGCAACATTCTGATCTAACAATCATGTGTATACCTTGTTTTTTATTTCTTTTTGCCAAGGTATCATTTTTAGGCTTTTGTAACCCTAAACTTTCATTTTATGATATTCACAGTTTAGCAAAAAAAAACAACTATTTATTTATATAAAATGTAGCATTACAAATAGGATAATAAAGATGAAACCAACTGTAAATTTAAAATAAAGAAAATATAACATAACACATAAACTAAAATTTGAAGAAGCTTTCATCTGGACCATTTTCTTCGATGATAGAATTTTTCGATGCGATTACCTTCAGCAATTATACATTCGATGAAATTTCAAGCTTTCCTTTAAAACTTCCTTTGTTGTATAAGGTTGGCCAAACTCCAATTTAGATCTATAGATATATATATATATATATTAAGAATCTAGTATAATGATTATCTCGAAAGGAATAGAGATTGGACGTGCCAATTTTCAACTATTCAAAAAAGAACCCCGTACAACAAATAAATTATTCTTCCAAGATTGTTTATTGCAAACTCTATCCATGGCGGTTTCCATGGCACTTGTTTCCAGAGTAAAGCAGTTAGAATAATTTCCTTACCACTTGAATCTGGATTCAACAATACCAAATTGATTGTATTGTTGTCGATCATGGACATGAATTCCATGCCGGAGATAACAACAATGAATTGGGAAATGAAGTGGTCAACACCCAAAAACGCTGTGAATGATTCTGCAACTTTTCTCCATTTAAAAGAAAATAAAAACACAAAGAAATAGTTTAAAAAGAGAATCTGGAAATGCCATTATGAAACCAAACATTCTTTAGAAGACAGATTCAACACTCTTGGATAGAAATTGCAGAGAAAAAATAGATGAAAAGATCGCCTTCACTATTGTAAGTAACTGTTTTTTACAGTTCTTGAGAGCATAGTTTTTAAAATATACATTCTTATGATGATAAAGGAAAAATATTTACACATTCTTACAACATATTATAAATCATTGCATTTTTTGGCTAAGAAACATTTCATTATAAGAAAATTCATTTTTCATGATCAAAAGACACATCATAATAAAAGGCACCCTTACATTTAAAAAAAAAATAATGAAGTTTTTTTTAAGATGAAAAGACATACCCCTTCACATTTATTAGGATTCATATTATTAATAGATTTTAGGATAAAAATACATATTTAGAAATTTTGAGAAACCTTTAAAAATCTATGCAGTTTTAAAATAAAATAAAACACACATCTTTAGAGAGAGAAAAAGATATAATTTAAAACCTATGAAATTTTATGATAAAAAGACACATTCTTATTCATTTTTTACAATCTTTTAAAATTCACTTAATTTTTAGCATGAAAAGATACATCTTGTGAAAAGACACTTTCGTATACATTTAAATATTTTCTTAAAAAATAATGCAATGTTCAAGATGAAAAGACATATCCTTTCACATGTTAAATGCCTAAGCATTTTTTAAATGAAAAGATACATCATTTGACATTTTGGATTCTTATTTAAAATATATTAAAAAGACATATCCTAGAATGATAAAAAATATTATTACACATTTTCACAATCTATTAAAATTCATTTCACATTTCTAGCAGAAAAAGATACATGCTTATGATGATAAAAATATATTTTCAGAATTTTACAACATATTATAAAGCATTGCATTTTTAGGATGAAATGATATTTTATTATGAGAAGATGGATTTACAACCAAATGAATAGACACAGCTCTTAGTTTTTGGAAATACAATTTTTGAGATATTTTAACTACTTTTTAAACTAACTAAAAAGACACAACTTTTCAAACAAATACATTTTAGAAATGATGCTGAAAGACATATATAATTTAATAACTTCTTTTCAATTAATGCAACTTTTAGGATAAACAACGCGACTTTTAACATTAATTGGGATTGATATTATTAATAGATAACATAGGAAAAGGTGAATAGTCGAGTGTTGTAATTGATTCTGGAGGAGCCTTCTACTGATCGGATAGTGATTGTTGAGAGTACCGTCTCTCCCCAGACGTAACGATGGAAGGTCGTGAACTGAGTAAACAAAGTGTTGTGTGTCTTTGAAAGTTCAAGATCAAACAAACCTAATTAAATCACAAGGTCAAAACGCTACATTACTAAACATCACATCACTATTACTACTAACATCAACAAAAGTTTTCGGAAATCAAATTTTATTTTCTCAAGTGTTTATATAGAAGTTAGTAATGATGGATACTACCTCAAGGTCTTTACGTTCAAAGAAAGCCATCTGTAGTTTAATTGTTTAAGCTATGGCACCTCTCTCGTGCTTGAACGTCAAACCACCAAGAAGGATTTTTTGAAGTTAGAGAATCTGAAAATGCAAACTAAAGAGTTCAAACATGTGATACTTAGAAATTTGGGTATAAACTAAACTTTTACCTAGTGTTATCTAACATTATGATTTCTGGTATATAATGGTATACGTGATTTTTTTTTAAAGAATTGCTTTTCCTATATTTATTACCAAAATGTACTTATTTTTGACCATTTGTCCATAAAAATTAATAGTTACGAATGTTTCTATAATAGTTAAAGAATGAGTGAAGTAGTTCACAATACTGTACGAACGAGGATAAAACGCAAAAATATCATGTGGTGATTGTATGATCAGTAATCACGTCTTTCGAACCTCTACGGTCCATTAGTTATGAGTGGTGAGGTATTACAAGTAGTATTAGAACTAGTTAGTTGATATGGTTGCGATGCGGGAGGCGGTTAGGAACTGTCTTAGTACCCAATAAGGATATGATTGTAACACCTCATTTTAGTATATGGTGTTATATATAGAAATGCTTAAAGAGTTAATTTGATTATTTATGTCATCAAAATTGTTGCAGTTATTTTTTGATTATTTATCGAAAAGAGTCTAAAATTAAACGTGGTTTAATTGTACTAGTAACAGAATGATGGTCACGTAATGTGACCCATTGGGCTCATACAATGTAGGTTTTCCGCATCTCTAGTTACATAATAACTTTGACTACAGATCAAATGTTACAAAGTGCCAAAGTGGAGTGTGCCCGGTGCGGTGATTCACGTGGCGCTATATAGAAAGACACCGCAGGGTTTGTGACCGTCGTGATTCACGTTGTTCTTTATCACACAGGCGGTGACACGTGACTATGTATATTTTATTAAAGGACTCGTGCTTATAGTGAGCTTTTTGTCTTAAGATTTGTGTACTTAACCTATAATTTTCTATGATTTTCGGAATCACCCATTGTTAGTGCTACATTTAAAACGAAGCTATTTGTTCAGATATTCATAAAAAATTATACATTTTACATAACTCTTATAAAAATATCAGGTTTAATGACCAAAATATAACAAATAACACACAACCACACACACACACATATATATACAGCAACTTAATTCTTTTATATCTAACCCCAGTTTTCGTTAAAAATAAATAATTTTTTTGTTAAGATTTAACTTTCTTATAAGCTAATAAAACTAAAAACAAACAAAATGTATTATACACATTTATTATTGTTCGTTTCACATTTATTAACTATCTTTCCATTTTCTCTTCCATTTCTAAAGCCTACATTTCAATCTTTTTTTTTTTGCTAAAGATTATATTTCAATCTTCTAATATAACTTTATTAAAATTGACGGAAATTATACATAAATATATATATATATATATATATATATATATATATATATATATATATTGTTGGCATATAGATTTTGGCCTTATACTCTTGTTATCTTCATGATGTCAGCCAAATTAGAGCAGAATTTAATAAAATTTTACAAAACCAGCATGTAGGGCCGGCTTAACATAACCGGAGGCCCTTGGGCGACAAAATTTTTAGGATCCTATAATTAGTTAGTTTTTGGTTTTTAAATGTTTTTCTTGAGTTTTGTTTTTAGCTCACACATCAGACAATATAAATATAACTTGATTTGGAGCGGCCCGGGGCCGTCGAACTTGCCGCCCTCCGTCATGAGCCGGCCCTGCCAGCATGTCTGGTTCCTCAATCATAAAATGTGAAATTTTAACAATTATAGATTAAATTTAACTTTGACATCATTTCAGTTTTGGTGAGGTGTTTTCGTTTGTCTTCACACGTATATACACATTGGTTTCACACGTGCACATAGGTCTTCATGTCGCAGCTGAGAATAACTGGTTAACATTTTATTACATTCCAAACCCTCCAATAAGGTCTTTTTTTTTTTTTTTTTGATGACCGTGGGGTTCCCAGGCGGTAAGCCCAGACTAATCCCCACGAGGCCTTCCATCCGGGCACGCACGGTTATAGGCGGGAAGGTGACCAAGGCGATTCGAACCCAGAGCGGACACTCCAGCTGGAGTTCCATTACCACTAGACCAAGAGCTCTTGGTTCTCCAATAAGGTCTTATAACAAAGAAAAAGCAAAGAATTTCGTTATTGATATATTCTCGCGGCTGAACAAAGAATCAAGTCCAAAAATCGAGTTAAGATTGAACACTATTGTTTTTGACTTGAAACAAAACCGATCAACCGTTTAGAAAATATTGAAATAGAGACAAATTTGTGAAACACTAATATTTCTAGGAACGGATATCCGATCCATTATATGTATATATATACATACATTCAAATAATTATATATATAAGTTATAGAAATATTTTATTTTATATAAGTTTTATAATATTTTTATTTATTAAATTAATAATTGGTATTTAAAAGTAAAATATATTTATTTTTGAAAAAAATATTATTATTTTATATTATTTTGAATTTTTAATTTATTTTTTAAATTGTATTCATACGGATCAAATTGGATATTTTGTTAAAAATTTAAAATTTTCCGAATATCCGGATGGCTAGGTTCAAATCGGATCGAATAGTTGATTATTTGAACAAAACGGATCGGATACAAAATATCTAAAAAAAATGCGGATATTCCATCTGTGTCCACCCTTATTTTAGGGTTAGTTATTGGATCAAGACTAGTTGATTCAACTGATAAAAATTACTATGATATATATATATATATATATATATTTATATAAAGTATGATAGTTTAACATATTAAAATTTTATAGAAAGAGAAATATTGTTTAGTTCATAATTTACTTTTAAACTGTTAATTTTCAATATAATATTTTCAGCTATCTACAGTCCTATGTCACTATAAAGTAGTGAAAATAAGTTTTTGATTTCGAATGATGGTAATTCTAGGTGTAATTATTGTAAACACAAAATATAATAGATGTAAAACTGAATGTTAATAATTACAGTTTCCAAAACTATTTTAGTTCATAAATGAAAGCTTTTTAAGTGTTGTTTATTTAAAAATTACATATAAATGAAACGCATAGGTTAAGATTTGAAAACCACTTTATCTATTTTGCTTTCCTATAATACCATAAATTTTGATAAGACTGATACTATCATAAAACGTTTAAAGTATTTTGAGAAGTTTTAGAACTGTTCCTATTTTCTAACCCTCTCATTAAAATGAAGTCGTTAGTACTTTTTTAACTCTTCTTAGATCTTTTGTGATAATACTTTTCTTGCTTTGAAAATCATATTGTGGTACTTTTTAAAAATAAAATCTCAAAAAAAAAGAAAACTGAAAGTATTAGAAAAAAAATATTGACACCTAGAATTTTATTTTATTTTTGTCATCGACACCTGGAATATTAGCCTATAAATAGCATAACAGTGAAAGAAGAGGATAGACGCAAACAAATAGCAAAAACAACAAAAAAAAATTGAACATTGCAGCTATGGCTCCCACATTGCAAGGCGAGTGGATCAAGGTAATTACTTAGTTAATTAATTAATTAATTAAAAATTCTATTTAAAATGTTAGGTTAATTTCTATCAGTTCTTTGTTTTGCACGAGAAAACATTATACTAGGATTGGATAGTCATTGTTTTTTTACTCGAGTAATGAGTATTGTCATAACTTCGAACTACCAACCCTGACTGTCAAGTAACTGAGTAATAAATCGACCCATATATATTCAGTTTTAACTGTCATTAATCATCATCATCATCATCATCATTAATTAACAGGTGCAGCAGAAAGGAGGAGAGGGACCTGGAGCAAGAAGCTCACACGGCATAGCCGTGGTCGGAGACAAGCTCTACTCTTTCGGTGGCGAGCGTACGCCAAACATTTCCATCGACAAACACCTTTACGTCTTTGACTTCAACACTCACACTTGGTCAATCGCCCCGGCCAACGGACAAGCCCCTAACGTCAAGGCCCTGGGCACCCGCATGGTGGCCGTGGGAACTAAGCTCTATCTATTCGGAGGCCGCGATGAGAAGAAACAGTTCGACGACTTTTACTCGTACGATACAGTGACAAAGGAGTGGAAGTTCCTCACCAAGCTCGATGAAGAGGGAGGACCTGAGGCTCGTACTTACCACTCGATGGCTTCGGATGAAAACCACGTGTATGTATTCGGCGGGGTGAGCAAAGGCGGGGTTATGAAGACCCCCTTTAGGTTCAGGACCATCGAGGCGTATAACATTGCTGATGGGAAGTGGGCTCAGCTACCTGATCCTGGTGAGCAGTACCCTACGTTCGAGAGAAGAGGAGGAGCTGGATTCATTGTGGTGCAAGGGAAGATTTGGGTGGTTTACGGGTTTGCAACTTCACCTGATCCTAATGGAAAAAACGATTATGAGTCTGATCTTGTGCACTACTTTGATCCTGCTACTCAAAAGTGGACCGAAGTGGAGACTAAAGGAGAGAAACCTTCTCCAAGAAGCGTGTTTGCGCATGCGGCAGTAGGAAAATACATAATAATATTTGGAGGTGAGGTCGGGCCGGATCCAAACGGACATTATGGTCCCGGAACATTGACCAATGAGGGTTACGCGTTGAACACCGAGAGTTTGGTGTGGGAGAAGTTTGGAGGAGGAGCTGAACCGGGTGAACTCGGTTGGCCTGCCTACACGACTGCTACCGTCTATGGAAAGCAAGGCCTCCTCATGCATGGAGGAAAACGTCCCACCAACAACCGTACCGATGAGATGTACTTCTACGCGGTCCATTCCGCCTAAACAATGCGCTCTCACTACTCTCTAAGGTTTGTTTGTGTGGTGAGTATTATTACTGTATTGCGTCTCATAATATGTAAGATAAAATAAAGGTCTGTGAAACCTATGAAAAACAGCCAACTATGCGTGGCTTATTATCAAGTCAAACTTTGTGTGTTTCTCGTTTGCAAAACTGTACTGGTAGGAATAAGATGTACTATGTACTACTACGTGTGTTTAATACAGTAAATGATATGAAGTTATCTACAAGTTTGTTGTCTCATTTAATTTCCCGATCGTCCTCTTAACATTTATTCACCATATCTATGTCTATATCTTTAACAACACAAATACATAAAATAACTATGCAATACAATACAATCGTTTATATCTCTCATCTTGTATGAGTTATTAATTTGATTATATTTAACACCAAAGCGATGTTTTGATGCTCTAAGACCAAAAAACGGAACATAATTTGATTTTCTTGGAATAAAACATTACACAAGATTTATCTTGAAATTGTTTTCCATTCAAGGAGACAAATCAAACGAGAAAGGTTAAATGAAGATTTAAGAGGAAGGGACAATAACAGTTTGCATCATGTTCTTGAATTCAAAAAAGTCAACGCGACCATCGTGATTGCTATCAACGGAGACAATCATCTTCTCTACTTGTTCAATCTCTCCTGCTTCAGGAAGCCCTAGCTTCTTCAAAACATTTTGCAACTCCACGGCGGAGATAAACCCGTCACCGTCTTGGTCAAACACTTTGAAAGCTTCTTCCAGATCTGATTCCGGAGATCCGTCGCACTCGCAGTCTCCTGCGAAAAAGGACTCGTCTAGTGTTTTGTGCAGTGCTGCGAAGTCTTCGAACCGGAGTCCGGTTTCGTCCGGTTTGATGTAAGATTCGATGGTTGGTTTGAGGTCCGAGATATCCGCGTCCAGACCAAGTCGTGAGAGGGCTTGGCTCAGTTCTTCGACGGTGATGAATCCGTCGCTGTTTTTGTCGAATAGGTCGAAGATACGTTGGAGACGGAGAGCGTTTAGACTCGGACTTCGTAGTCTGAATGAAGAAGATTGTCTCGAGAATATCTTCTTCTCGTTAATGGTGATCTCCATTGCTACTCTCTTCTTCTTGTTACTCTCTATTAATATAATCGGAGACTTGTAAGAATCAAGAACCGGAGACTAAGACCATGATTAACCCGGGATGCTTAGAGTGAGGTTCTTAGCGGAAGTTAAGAAACTGTTTCTTAACTTTTAACTTCCGCTAAGAACCCTATCATAAGAATCTCGGGTTAATCATACTCTAATCGTTCATTTCTTAAATATATATATATATATATATATATATATCTTTTTTTGTTGTAAAACTATGAATTACGAGGCAAACTAATTTAAAATATTTTTATTTGTTCTTCGTTAAAATGTTTCGAAGCTACACAAGAGCATAGAAAATTAGTAATCAAACGGAGCTAATAAATAATTTTAAATTTGATTATAAATAGTTAAAACAGTACTTTTAGTGATTTTTTACATAATTTTTAAAATATCTTCAAATAGCACTGTACTCTTTTTTGAACCTGTACTCTTTTTTGAATTAACAGCTCAAAAGTGAAAATTATAAAAAAAAAACTTCAGTAAAATTTATAAAATAAATATGTTTTATTTATAACTAAATGATTACTAAATATATTAAACTAAATATCAAAAATAGAAAAATGAAAAATAATTGAAACAATTTGTTTCTATAAAAATAGGTTTAAGGTTTAATTTTAAGATTTATGGTAATTTAATATTATTTATGATTTTCTGCTATTTGTGATAAATTTTTATGCTTTCAAAGAAATTTACCATAATCTTAATTTTTAAGCTAACAATAATCTTATTTGTATTTTAGTTTATTACCATTAATTAATAACATATAAAAATCTGTAGAACATTTTTTAAAAATATTTAGTTTTCTTAAACAAGGTAAGAATATTGTTATTTGGCAGCGTTGATTGTTTGACAATGAATAAGTTACGTGTATATTACTCCCTCTCCCTCTGCTCTGTTCCTGAAAGTAAGATTTTCTAGAGTATGCACGTTTATTAAAAATTTAATAAATGTTTATAATTTAATTTATTTTTTATTTTATTATACACTTTCCAATAACTTTCCACCAATGAAATTTAATCAATTCAAATATTCTCAATTAATGTTCCTCGAAAGTATAAAAAAATACTTTAACAATATAGAAAATTTATTTTTGTGGAACAAGAAAAAAATCTAAAACATCTTAATTTCGGGAATGGAGGTAGTATATATTACGTAATGTGGTTATTTTGTCATGATGTCTCACGTTCACGTTGGTGACGTTCCCATTGCCCATTGGTTCCAGCTTTTAGATTTTTCCAATTCAACAGAAGACAAAGACATGTTAGTTGACAAAGAAAATGACAAAGACTTGTTGTTAATGTCTGATTTATAGTTAAAATAAACTTCATTAACTAAAATAAACAGTACAAAACAAAACCAACTAACAATAGGAAAGCGAGTCGGGTTGAGTTCTGATACTCGGAGACCCGGCTTTAAATCAAAAGCCCATAAACCCAAAAAGGCCCATAAGTAAAATTACATTTTCTCTTTACAGCCCATTCGTATTCGGTCACTTCCACTGCAACCTCCAAAACGATATCTCGCCGCCGTCGACGACGACGTCTGCTTTGCTTTGCAGTTTGCACCGTAAGTGTGTCAGGATCAACTTAGAAGAAGCGTTTTAGCTCAATCCTTAGATCCGATGGAGGTTTGTGGCGTAGATTCTGAAGGGAAGGAGTTTAACAGCGCAAAAGAGATGTGGAGAGAAGAAATTGGAGAAGAAGGAGATGAAACGAAGAAGACCCAGTGGTACAGAGACGGAGTTTCTTACTGGGAAGTAAGTTAAACTTGTTTCGTTTTTTGTTCTTAGTCTCTGTCTTGATTTTAATTTCACCTTCTTTTTTTTCTTTGTTTGATTCTCTGTAGTATTTCTCAGATTTGATTGACTTCTATTGCAAGTAAATTTGTAACCCTAACATGTTTAACCTGTTGAAGCTTCTATTTCATGTTCTTAATTTAAGGGTGTTGAAGCTTCTGTTGATGGAGTATTAGGAGGATATGGGCATGTCAATGATGCTGATATAATAGGAAGTGAGGTCTTTCTCAAGATCCTTCTGCAAGAAAGATTAGTGAATGGAGAAACAAATCAACATCTAGTGGCTCTTGGTACTCTTCTCTCCTTTCTTTCTTTTTACATATGTGTTTCTTTGAAAATCACACAACTTCACTTGCAGATTGTGGATCTGGTGTTGGAAGGATCACTAAGAATCTTCTGATACGGTACTTTAACGAGGTGAATGTTTTCTTTGATTCTGTTCACTTGCTGCTATGCTCTCAGTTCTTCTCTGTTTGTTTTGTTGACAACTATTGTTTTTGATCTTAGGTTGATCTTGTCGAGCCTGTAGCACAATTCCTCGATGCTGCACGTGAAAATCTGGCATCTACGGGCTCAGTAACGCACAAAGCAGCTAACTTTTTCTGTGTACCTCTTCAGGTATCACTCTTGTACATTCTCATTTGTTTTATCTTTGTTTTCAGTTCTCCTTCACATTTGTTTTGTTAATTTTTTTTATATATAACTGTAGGAGTTTACTCCAGCTGATCAGAGATACGATGTCATATGGGTTCAGTGGTGCATTGGGCATCTCACTGACGATGATATTGTTTCCTTCTTTAACCGAGCAAAGGTGAAGACTTTTTGTCTTACTATTTCGTTACACCATGTTTTGTTTCTCTATTACAAGTCATGTGAATCCATAGTTTTTTTTATGCGGTTGTGTCTTTCTGCTGCTTAATCTCATGTGATGTTTGTGGTTGATCTTAGGGATGCCTTAAACCCGGTGGGTTTTTCGTGGTGAAAGAGAATCTTGCTAAGCAAGGTTTTTTTCGCTCTCGACTTTGATGTTCTTATGAACTGCTCTATCTGAGGAAAACTAAGTATATTTGTTTTTTTGCTGCGCAGGATTTGTTTTGGATAAAGAGGATCGTAGCATCACCCGATCGGATCCCTACTTTAAACAGCTCTTTCGTCGATGTGGGTTACATCTCTATCAAACAAAGGTTTAGTTCTTGTCTATTCTTTCTTTTTGTCATCTTATGATTGTATTCTAAGAACTGTTGGTTTAGAAGCTTACAGTTTTTCCAAAACCATTTCCAGGATCAGAAGGGTCTTCCGAAAGAGTTATTTGCTGTAAAAATGTATGCTTTAACGGTTGATACACCACCCAAAGTCCACAGAACCAGATCGAAAACTAGCAGCAACAGACCACAAATTATCAAATGACAGTCTTGTTTTTTTTTTGTTGCGAAATTCTGGTCTTGATTTAATTAAAGTAGCTACCAAAGTTATTGTAAGATCCGTGGAGCAAGGCTTGGTTGCTTCGAGGTAAGTTCACAGTCACGTGGTTTGGATGTGGCCTGCTCGAATCTACTGTCCTCGCCTGGTTTATGTACCTTGTTCATTTTCTGAACTTGGAAGATATATGTATTATAATTTACACATAAGTTAGAGCGTATTCCTCAAATGGTGATTTGTAATCTGAATCGTAGTTGTTGCATATCAATCATTTTTGCAGCCGAGGTGCCTTATGTTTAGTTGTTGCATTCATCTCCAAACTTGAACCATAAGGCGAAGACAACATCGTTTGTTTTCTTTGCTCTTAAATATATTTTGCTCATTTGTTCAATAAATGATTTTAGGTCAAAGAATTTGTTTAAAAGATCTGTAGTAGTGTGTGGTGTTTTGCTGGTGTTGTTGCAATTGCGGATTGCTTTTGGCTAGGGGAACTTGTTAGTTTTTCAGACTTCTCCTGGTTCTATATCAACGGTTTATTGTGCAACGAATCCATGTAGAGAGTGTGATCGTTGTTTCCATTCTCTGCTCAAGTGTTAAGCGTTGGTTTAGGGCTTCTGCTGCTGTGTTATAATGGAATCAAAGTCTCCTATGTTCTCAATGCAAGAAATTTAGGCCATGTTTGTTTTTGTATTTGATTTAGCATCTAGATTTAGTATTTGAATACAACATCTAGATATTGCATTCAAAAGTCGTTTGTTTTTATAATTAGTACTAGATGCGCGGATGTTTGTTTTCACTTTTCTATACATAAATTATTGTTTTAACTTTTAAAACATAAGTGTATATATTTTTAACGTTAATCATATACTTAAATTTTTATATAACTATTTCAAATACAATAATTTTATAGTTTACATGTTATAATTAATCAATTATTTAAAATCGTATGTATTTGTCACTTCTTATTATATATTTATCTAATTGTATTTGTATTCAGTTATTAAGCAAATTAATATATTTATGAGAAAACATATTTGAATTTATGCTAAATTCTGATTTTTGTATTTAATTTATTCTAAATTCTTATTTTGTATTTAATTTTGTATTGTCACTTCTTATTTTGTATTTAATTTTGTATTGTCACTTCTTATTTTGTATTTAATTTATGCTAAATTTTGATCCGTCTTTCAAAGCTAGATTTTGTTTCACCAATATTTTTTATGCTTATTCATTTTATAAACGATAACTGAATATATTAATGTATAATTATATTTTAAAATCATTGAAAATATTTAAATACAATTTTGAAAATGAAGATTTTGTAAAAATCTTTTAAAACAGATTTGTTAGAATTTTAAAATAAATATATATATATATATATATATATTTAAAACGAAAAGATATCAAAATATATTATCATTAAAGTATTTTAAAGATTCTATGTATTGTAATTTTAATAAAATACATTTAATAAGATTTCTAAGTGAAGATCCAAATTAAAAATCACATATGAAAGAAGTCATGACTTCTATTTTAATATATAAGATTTGCATTTGGATGCAATATCTAGACCCTAAATTTGTTCATTTTTTATTTTATAATAACATACTATTTGATTATATTATTTAAATAAATATACTTTAAAATCATTTTTGTATTTTTTTTCATTTTACGAGTTTTGACGAAAAACTAAATTTTAAAATTTTAATGGAAAACACAATTTGCGGTTTTGGCAAAAATATGATTTTGCTACTTTGACGAGTAACACATAATTTTATGGTTTTGGTGGAAAAACATGATTGAAAACATGATTTTCGGTTTTGACGGAAAAATGAGTTTTTCTGATTTTAGCGAGAAAAATATGATTTTCAAGTTTTGGCGAAAATGTGATTTTTCAGTTTCCGTAATTGGTAGGAAAAAGCGATTCTGATTCTGACATGAAATTGTAATTTTACGGTTTTGGGGAAAACACACAATTTTACGGGTTTGGAGGAAAAAAATGATTTTCCATGTTTGCAGGAAAACACGATTTTTTGGTTTTGACGAAAAACACGATTTTTCAACTTTAACTAGAAAATATGATTTTTGGGATTTCCGGGAAAACATGATTTTCCGTTTTGCGAAAATGCATTTTTTTTTTGTTTTGACGAGAAAACTTATTTTTATGTTTTTGCGGGAATACTTGATTTCATAGTTTTTGCGGGAAATGATATTTTACGGTTTTGACAGGAGACATATTTTGACGTTTTGATGGGATAACGTGATTTTACGATTTTGACAGAAAATACGATTTTACGGCTTAGGCGAAAAACATACTTTTTCGTTTTGACGAAAAAAATTTAATTTTACGGTTTTGGCGAGAGAATGCGATTTTACTGTTTTGGCGGAAAACACGATTTTATAATTTTGGCGGAAAAACCTGATTTTTGTTTTGACTTGAAAATGAGGTTTTCTAGTTTCAGCAGGAAAACACGATTTTCCGATTAAAAATATTATATAATGATCATAATAACTTATTTAATTATTTATATTTGTATTAATGATATTTAGATCTTTTAGATTTTGAGATGCAAATGTATCATCAAACTCTACATTTTTTTGAATCTTAAATATCTAGTTATTCTAGATATTATAGATTTTGTATCTAGATGTTACTACAATAGTGTGTAAACGAACAACATCTGAATATTAACATCCAAATGCAACGTCTGGATACAAAAATGAACATGGCCTTAGTCACACACTTTTACAAAATCTAACATAATCGTTCTAATTGGTATACTTAGGCGGGGCTTATTGTATTAGGGATTTGAAAGTTTTTAGTTTTCTCTAACAAATCCATGCTTATTGGATATAGCATTTGTAAAACTCCTATCAAAACTTCCTTTATTGAAAAATATAAATTTCATCAGTAATTTATATCTAAGATTATTGTGAGTTAATAGAAAAAATAATTTATACTTTAAATTTAATAGAAAAGAATACCACCTCAAGAGGCGGAATTTGAAACATAAAAAAACAGTTTCATTTCTCCAATCCCTCCCTTACCACCTCCGAATAACTAACCTCTTCCGCCAAAGAACCCATTTATCTCGATGGTGTCAACATTCTCCACTCTGGTTTGTTCTACTGCACCATCTCATCGCTGTACACAGTCTCGCCGAAAAACCTTCCTCCTTATATCTGCACAACGCTTTATAAGAAGAGGTAACAATAGTATGTTGTTGTCTTTCACACTAGTCTCGTGATGGAGCTCAGCATCATGGTTTTTAACTCAGTTAAGCTCTCGCTCTTAACAAATTTGATTGCATGAGAATATCCTTGTTTTTGAGGAACTAGATCAATACTTTGATCATGCCAAACGGCCATGATCCATGGATCATGTGATCAGACCCGCTACAGCCATGGTCTATTACTCGGCCCTACGGTTAATTTTCCTTGATCTTTATGCAGAAGAAAAAAGTAAACAATCAAGATAATGAGAGGAGGATGTAACCGTTCATCCATAGCGCCAATCGGATTCACCCGAAGGCTATGGATCTATGGATGATTGGATCGTGCCATGGGTTTTCGATGTCTAGGAGGAAAGTTGAATTCTGACAAGGAGACTAAGCCCTCGCATGGTCAGAGTGTTAAACGATGGTTAGGGCCGAAGCTAGTAATTAATGGGTTAGATTGGTGTTCAGAAAAACTGATGAAATGGCTGTTGGATCCATATGTAAAGTGTAGTCGGGTTTGTTGGATTCTGAGCAGGTGTGATAGATACATGTATTGACCAAGGTAGGTGGAGATGTCTGTGAACCAAGAGTCTTTTGGGGCTGAGTATTTAAACAAATGAGCCACAGTGAGTTTATGATCAGAATATCAAGACTGGTTAAGAGCGATTGACGGACCAGATAAAAAATTGGATGAGTTTAGGTGAATTAAAGTCGGCTGTTGTGAGTAGTTGTGGGGTTTAAGAGCTTAAGAGCCGGTAGGCCGAGATGATGTTCTGGCTGATAATGCGGATCAATATTTTATTGTGAGATGTTGAGCACGGCTAACGTCTGGACTGTTCTGGATGACTGGTTGGAGATCAAGCCACCTCTTTGTTACTTGGTCATGTAGGAATGGTTGATTTAGTGACTAAGGAACAAGGGATTCAGTTAAGTATATCAGCTATTAGGACGAGGTAGCATGGTGATAGAAAGGACATGTCATATGGAAGGATAAGTAGGCAAGCCAAGATCCAACCCTCTGTAGCATTAAAGTAGATGTTTATATATGTTATGATTATTAGTACTCTGTTAGATTTTTGGATTAGATTTAACGAATATTGTGTACTGAGCTGAAGCTCATTAGAAGAATAGATAAAATTTATAGGTTCAATAATATAAAAATGGCCTCCTTTATGAGTAAGGCAATATGTGGTAGAACCAACGATAAAGAAAATCAGATCGAGTCCCTTCACCTTTTTTTGGGTGCTATGAACCTTTTTCATTTGATTCATACTCCTTATCCTTATGTTTCATAATAAGTGACTATTTAGATTTACTATCGAATTTTTTTTTATGTTTACCACGTTCATGGTAACATTATTTATCTTTACCGCTAATAAAAAGAAAATTTTCAAAAATATCCTCTTCGTGGCAAAAGACTCTTATATCATTGTTATATATATATATATATATATATATATCTTCGTGGCAAAAGACTCTTATATCATTGTTATATATATATATAATAAATACTTATTTAAATAAATTAAAAATAAATTAAAAATATTCTTTTTTTGTTTTCGAATTATACTTTTTTTAATTCAAACTTTTTTATAATTTTTAAAAAAAAATTTCTTTTTTTCGAATTTTTTTTCAATTTTTTTTGAAAATCGTAAATTATGTTTGAAATTATTTCAAAAAAAAATTAAAATATTTATTTATATATTTATAGAGTCTTAAATTTCACATTTCAAAAACTCTACTTCACCGTTCAACTCTAAACTCTAAGTCTAGATTAGTTAACCCTAGATTTATAAATGTTTTTTACCTTTCATTAAAAGTGAAAGTAAAAATGGTATTGTAAACATGAAAAATTGTATTATGAATTTTATTTGTGTTTCAAAACAAGTGTTATTCTACAATTTTATGTAACTTTATATACTAAATTTATTTTTTACCTTTTTAAATAACCAATAAGCTTTTATCTAAATCAATTTTATTTTATTAATCATATGTTAAATAAAAATATATTAGTTTATTATATAATTTTTTAAATTTTCGTGAAAATGCTAAAGTAAGACTTAATTGAAAACAGAGAGAGCAGAGAAGTATCTACGACCACGTGTTTTCGTATCACTTCGATGGTTATCATTATGACTCATTATTTATTATTCTTGATATACAAATATTAACGAGGATTTGAAAATCTGAATAACGTGATATTTAATACAAATATATTCATCTTCATTGACAAAATGTTACGCGACTAATTATTTATTATTGGCCATAATCATTTTTTCAATATTTATTATTATATACAATATTAATTCCAAAACCATTATGATAAGTTATTTTATAGTTTTAAATGTTTAAATTGAACATCAATTTATATTTTAATCAAATATATATATTTTTGTTATTGAGTTCAAATAATTGAAAATATTCGAGAAGTATAAATATTTTAGAAATATTTATATTTATTTAATATTTATGGATATTTCTATTTTGTAATTTTATTTATATAACTGAAAATATTATTTTGGATATAATACAATATGTATATAATAATTATCTTTACCTATTTAATAATAAATTATTCAAAGTCTTTTTTTTTTATTTAGTTGAACGGGTTACTGCGTAGGGATCAAACAAGTAATAAAAAGAGGATATAAACCTTAGATAGGGTGTCTACGTAGCCAAAAATAAAATCAGCCAATGAGAAATTATATTTTTGCCATGTCACTTCTTCTATTTGTTTTTAAAAAATGATCCTTTAACTTTTTATTTAAATAATTATAACCGAAAATATTTTTTTTGTGAAATATATTATTTATATAAATACAATTATATTTTTATTTACATAATAGTTTGTAAAGAAATATTTAGTGTAAATAATATCATAATTTTATAAAATACTAAAATAAATTGGGTTGGTTTTCAACTTTCACAAATAAAAAGTATTATTTGTAAACTTAAAAAAGAATATATCAAGAATATTCTTTTTCAGAAGAGAAAATAGAAAAATACATCGGAGACAAATCCATCTATATTATGAAATTCCTCTATTTTAGAGAAAAAAATAGAGGAATACATTGGAGATGGTCTAAGGCATGGCCGACGTAAATGATCCACGTTGAGATTTCAGCTTTTCTGATTCTTACTATTCTAATGTGTCAATATAATTTGAATATTTCCTTTGTTTTATAATATAATGGTTTAAAAGTATTTTTTTGTTTCACTATATAAATTGTTTTTATACTTCAATGTAACTTTATACTTATTGGATATTGTGTGGCCAATTAAATTATGTAACTTATTGTGTAATTGATTAAATTTATATATTAAATGACAGTTTTCTAAAGTAATAACTTATAAATATTACATATTTTAATTAAAACTCGAGTATATAAGCCTCAGATAGAGTGTCCACGTAGGCGAAAATAATCGGCCAATGAGAAACTATATATTTGCCTTGTCACCTCTTCTATTTGTTTTTACAGAATGATCCTTTAACTTTTTACTTAAACAATTATAACCGAAAATATTTTTTTAGTGAAATATATTATTTATATAAATATAATTATATTTTTTATTTACATAATAGTTTGTAAAGAAATATTTAATGTGAATAATATCATAATTTTAGAAAATACTAAAATAAATTGCGCTGGTTTTCAACTTTCACAAATAAAAAATGTTATTTATAAACTTAGAAAAGAATATATCAAGAATATTCTTTTTTGGGAGAGAAAATAGAAAAATACATCGGAGACAAATCCATCTCTATTATGAAATTCTTCTATTTTAGAGAAAAAAATAGAGGAATACATTGGAAAAGTCTAAGGCATGGCCGACGTAAATGATCGACGTTGAGATTTCAGCTTTTCTGATTCTTACTATTCTAATGTTCCAATATAATTTGAATTTTCCCTTTGTTTTATAATATAATGGTTTAAAAGTATTTTTTGTTTCACCATATAAATTGTTTTTATATTTCAATGTAACTTTATATTTATTGGATATTGTAAGGCCAATTAAATTATGTAAATTGTTGTGTAATTGATTAAATTTATATATTAAATGACAGTTTTTTAAAGTAATAACTTTAAATATTACAGATTTTAATTAAAACTGATTACATTTTGAAACAAATAGAGTAATCTATAAACTAACTCTATACAAATATGAGGACAAAATTGTAAAGTGGTTTCACCTTGAATTTCTCTCATTCTGTGCATTCCTAATTGGAAGGAGATAATCAACATCTAATATTATGTTACTCTCAGTATATTAGAAATAGTCGAACCGTAAACCAATTAAAAATGATGTAAGGAAGATATAAAAATGTATTTCCAGTTATCACATATATAGAATCAATTGACAATAACTTAATTATGTCCTGCGTAGGACAACAGAGAAGAGTTTTCATACCTTCTAATATTATAATATCTGACTATATTAATGGCTAAATCAGTTTTCTCTAGCACAAATACTCATTCCATTCTTGGAGTTTAAACTTTTCTATCTGATGATATTAGTAGTTTGATCACAAAAAAAGAAACAGTCGAACTGTAAATTGTAATTGGAGAAAGAAAACAAATAAAAATCAGCCGAAGACTTTTAAGATATATGAAACAAAAATTAGAAATAGCAATTCTCTGCAATTAAAGAGTAAGGCAATAAAATTGTAAAAATACAAAATAAAACAAAAAATATACACAAAAAGAAAGATTTAGTAAAATAAAATCATAATATAATTTCCATAATTGATAGTGCTCAGTTACAATAAAAAGTCTAAATTTACAATATACACAATTTTATTTAAATCTTTAAACTTATTATCTAATTAAAATGATTCTAAAAAAAGTGTCAGCACGAAGAGTTAGGAAATATACGATAAAATATAATACATAACATTAAAAATACATTATCACTGATCACCAAAAAAACATGTTAGTAGTAATAAAAATGAAATGACAACACATTTATTAAAACCATAGAACGGCACGCAACAAAGTGTTATAAAATATACAAACTACAAATTAAATATGCTCAACGCAAACACACATAAAAATGAGACATCATATTTGGATATATTTAAATAAATAATTTTAAATATAGTATATTTTTGATAATTTTAAAATTACTTTAAAATAAATAAATTAATAAAATAGATTTTAGATTTTAAAGACTTCTAATTCATGTAATATTACAAAATTCAAAATTTGTTTGTTACAATTAATATTTTACCATTAGATATATTAAAATAATATTGTAGATCGATATTCAATTGTCAGTTTTCAAAATTCAAAATTTGTTTGTTACAATTAAGTACGTTTTTTTTTTTGAAAATGGGGTTTTATATTTTAAGTAGGTTATTGGAGTACTTTTTCTTTTCGTGAATTTATTCGAGATGAGATTCCGATCTTTTAAACTAAGATAATTTATGTTTAACTCTAAAATCTCGGACTTGATTCTTCATATTTTATTAGTTAATTGTGTTACATATAATAGATATACTTACTTCAAACTAAAAATATATAAAAAAAATCAAATTTAAAAATTAGTTATATATAATTTAATATACAAAAATTCACAAACAAATAAAAATGATAAATATAACAAATTTAAATATATTATCCACGCATAGCGCGGAGAAATAATATAGTTATGTTAATTGCACTAAAAGTAGATAAGATGAGGCTGCGAAATATTATATAATGTTTGGTATTAATGTGTTAGGTGGATGTTATTAATGTTAACATTAATTATAAAATAAATTATAATTAACTACTATGTACTTCTCCGTTTCATTTTAGTTGTGGTTTTAGATTTGAACACATTAATTAAAGAAAACATTAAATTTTGTATATTTACTAAATAAAAACATCCTTACTAATACACATATTCACATTTCAACAAATAGAAAATAGATTAAAATATAAAATTAATAAATTTTGCATTGAAATTATAAAACAACACTTATCTTGTAAAAAAAAATTTACTATACAACGATAACTAAACTGAAATACAGGGGGTAATATATATTTATTTATTAAAAAAATATTTATTAAGGGTAATAACGATTTTAACTATTTTGTAAAATTTTGAATACATAGAATTATTTCGCAACTAATAGTATAAATTTATGTACATATATTATAGATTGATGTACAAATATTAACGTAAAAGTCTGAACATCTTTCTTTCTTTTTCTTGTCACGAAGAGGATTTGAAAATCTAAATAACGTAATACGAAGTACAAATATATTCATTTTATGACAAAATGTAACGTGACTCAACATTTATTGATGTACAAATATTAATAATTTTTAACTACGTTAATATCTGTTCCGATCCGAAACAATTTTACTTATAACAAATCTCGAAAACCAACACAGAATAATCAAACAAGTTTTAAAAGTTCTACCATTTCCAAACCGAGCAAGTTTTCTCAGAGCTATTTAATAGAGTTACTAGATTTTGAACCGCGCTTTCTAGTTTTTTTGGATTATATTATAATTCAAAGTTGTATTATATCAAAAAAGTAATTTTTTAAAAAAAATTTAAAATTGTATAACCAATGAATTATTTTATTCAAAATTTTATATGTACACTTTTTTACAATTTTTTTTAGGTCTGGACATTTTATTTGAACAAAAAAAAGCTGAAATCACCCCAAAAATATAGGTTTGGTTCGTGTACGGATCCATACCTATAATATTCTTTTTTGGACTGCGATTTTTTGTTCAAGTATGGGTCCTATCCGAGCCTCGATCGGTACCCAAAGTATCCAAAATATTTTCTGTGTATTAGGTATATTTAGGTATCTCAAATATGTTTTCAGTATTATAGATGGTTTTCAAATTTTGGGTTTGGTTTTACGGTTATAGTTTTGGGTTTGGGTAAAATTTCAATTTTTTAAAAATATATTTTTTTATTTGACTAAAATTTTGGGTATTTTTCAGTTTCTTGGATCAGCTTTCGGGTAAATTTTTTAATTTTTAGATATTTATTTTTTTTGGAGTTTCTGGTTTTTTTTTCATGTTTCAGGTATTTTTAGGTTTTTAGATATTTTGAATCTTTTCGGGTTCTATATACCTGAACCGATCCGGATCCATTACGTTTAGATCCTGTCCAATAATATTTTTATATTAAGTTTTTAACGTTGTTACATAAACCGTGGTCGATGAAATATTGTTAGAGAAAAAGTATCATAGGAATAATATTTTGGGATTATAAATATTAAAAATATTGTATAGGTAGAATCATTAATGGTAGAATAATAAATAGTTATACATGGGTTCAACATTCTTCTTATATTAGATTTTTAGAATGATTTTATTTTAATTGTATAGATTTAATTTTTATTATAGCCGAAGTCTTAATTTGATATACATATTAGTCAAATAATTTATTTTTATGGGAAGCGACTAATTCAATTAAAATAAAATTTTAAGTATTTTTGTGAATAAAATATAATTATTTAAAAGTAGTAAGGTTACATTTTCTAAAAGTATTAAATGTTATAAGTATTATCATTAATTACACTATTTGATTAAAAGTAAAAAAATGTAATATATGTTTATTGTTAGAATATTTTGTTAGGCTATCCAATATTTGAAAATGTAGCTTAAATCCTCCGATTTTTATTCTAGACCACTTGGATCCTTTAAACTGAAAATAATATTTAAATGGTTAGTCATTATTGATAAATGTGTGAATTATAGTAATATATTTGTATAGTTATGATTATCGACTCCTTTTCTATTTAGACTAATGAATCTGGAACTGTGCTTGCCACCATGATCATGATCAGTGATTCTTTTATAAACTCCTTGACCTCTAAAACTTTCCTCATATTCACAGTTTTGTAACATATATACAGCAAATATGTTTGCATATTATTATTTCCTTTTCCCCATGACAATCATAATTCTCCTTCCCATGATCGTGTACAAAAAGGAGTCAATACCCAAACTCTTAACCAATCCCCAAGACCTTAACACATGATGGTGTGAAGAATTGGTATAAACTATGGTTTATACAGATATTTAAAACCATGATCGAATACAAAAATGAGTCAATATCCAAGACCTTAACCAATCCCCAAGACCGTAACGTACGTAGATATTTTAAAAGTTATAGGATATTATTTGATTTTTTTAATAGAGGTTAATTATACTTTTTGGTTGGATATATATTATAGATTTTATTAAAATGTTAGAAGATTTTATTTGGTTGCTTAAAAAGGGTTAGTTATCTTTGGTTTTATATTATAGGTTGGACTAAAAAATGAAATGGTGCAGTAACATTTCATAGGTAGATTTTTTAGATTTTCTTCCCTTTTAATAGTATAGACTAGATCTCGATCCGCGCAACCGCGCGGGTTTTTGTTTTCATTTAATTTTATATAAATATTTTGTTTTCAATTCTAAATTGGTATATATTATAATATATATGTGTCTATCAATTTTTAAAACATAATAAGTTTACGGTAAATTTTTTCATTGAATAGATTTTTTCAAATTTTACATGTATTTGTATCTTCTTCTATATATATATTTTGGATTATTATTTCATTATTAAAATCGTAATTATATATATAAAGATTAGTAAAATATTGTTTTATTGTCATATTCAAAGACATTGTAACATTTCACAAATTTAGAAAGTTTTTAAAAAATTAAACTTTTCGCTTCATAGATTTATATTATCGAGTAAATAATTAAACATTTAGTTTTTGTTTAATTTTTAAAATAATCTATATAGTTTAAATTAAAAATAAGCTATATAGTTTAAAATTTGTTTTCATTTGGTTTAAGGTAGTAAAGATCAATCATTGTTAGATAATATGATTTTTGTTATTTAAAAAAAAATCTTTATAATTTTTAAAGTTAACATCGACAAATATTTAAATATTTAACATATGGAGGTATAGTATTACAACATTAAATTATATTTATTTAATTTATACTATCTATAAATCCAATGGATCATCTATTGTTTAAATCCAATTATTTATAGCCCAATAAAAATTTCTGGTAGGCCCAAAATTTAAATGATAAGATTAGAAATTAAATGTAACATGACTTTTTAAGAAAATGTCCATTAGGTCCATTTCTTTAAAAAAATCACACATGAATCAAGGTTGTGACTTCTGTTTTAATATATAAGATTTTCATTGACAGTTTTAAGTTTTTTATTATTTTTAAAATAGTTTTTTACAACTAGCTAACTATGTTTATTCTTACAATTAAATGGGTTCCATAATTTTCAATTTCATTTTCCTTTGTAACAAGAAATAATTCTAATGGCAAAGAAATCCCAAGAAGAAATACGGAAAACAATGATTTTAATGGTAAAAGAGAAACAAAATGAAAAAGTTGATAGATCGTCACCTGAACAAAATGTTCTGGCGGACAAGCTGACACGAGGTGCTAGGACTTCACCATATGCTATGGTTTATGTTGATTCAGTTCTCCCGAGGTGGCTCTCGGATCAGGAATCTTCTTAGTTTCTTAGCCTTTTGTTGTAAAAAAAAAAAGAACAAAATGTTGAAGAATAAAATGAGAAATCGTGAGAAATCTCAAGAAAAAAATCTGGAAAACAAAATGAAGAACACGATCTCTTCATATCCGCCGTGATTCATCACCATCAGATTACTTTTTTGGAACTGCAAGGATAGTCGTGTCGTAAAAGTATATTTGATGTTTTAATTATTATATTGTATGGAGAACTCTTGTATGAAAATATGGTGCAATTTGGTTGAATTGAAGAATTTAAAAAACATATGTAAGTGTACACATGTAGTTTAAAGAACAAATGTAAATTGACATATGTTCAATTTGAAGTTAATGTACACATGTACACTTTGAAGTTAATGTACATATGTATATGTACATTATGAAGTTGATGTACACATGAAGCTAGCATGAAAACACACACACTAATCTGAAGCTCTTAAATAAGGTGTGAATGATGATATTTGGGAAGAATCGCGGCGTATATGAGAAGAATTGTGACCCAAAAACAATGTGCTCGAGATTTTCGTAAACTACCTTAGTAGCACAACCCTGTGTGTACATGGGAAGAAGGAAAAGAAATTCACATGTACATTGTGTTAACATTATCTTGAGTTCATGAAGTTGCAGAGACTTAGTTATTTAGATAGAAAACCTACAAAAAAAAACTAAAAATGTGTATACAATCACTTTGATGTATAATACAAAATTAGGTGTACACATGTACAGTTTGAATGTAATGTACACACGACTTTTCATTTTTCATTAATGTTGCAAAATTGCGAAAATAACATCTTCTTCTTCCTTTGGCATTGTCGACCAGAAACCCTAATTTCCGCCTATCTCGTCAATTTTCCACAATTCTTTACATTCTCAACTTGTTATTCTATGTATTTTTACCATATGTGATAGCTTTCAATCCTAATTCATGGCTTTAATCTTAAAAGTTCTAAACAAAAGTGATTTTTTTTGTTTCTTATTTGTTGAACGATTTGTTCCATCAAAAATATAGTTTGACATATCTCAAAAGATAAATTGAATAATAAAGACATTGATTATAAACATATTTTCTTTAAAAAAAGTTCAGAAAAAACAACAATCATTTTACAAAAAAGAAATAAAGAACTTAAGAGGAGGAAACGAAGAAAATGATACATGGGACTCATTTTCTTTTGTTTGTTAGGAAGAACCGTGAATAAATCCCACAAAAGTAAGATATTAAATAGTTAGGGTGATCTCATCTCTGGTTGAACTCTGGGTCAAGTCCCACCTAGTTTCACCTCTTTTAATGAATTTCAGTTGCTCAACAAAATAGTTAGGGCGATATCAATTAGTTATAAGCTTATTTAATTAGTTTATAAGGCCATGTTCGTTTGTACATCTGGAAAATGCATTCAGATGGTCCATCTAGATGTCTTATCCAGATGCTCCATCTGGGTGTCGTTTGTTTCTTCATTTCGTCCATGCATCCAGATGAATCATCTGAATGCAACTATGTTCGTTTGCTTTTCATTTTTTAACTTCCATCTACATCCAGTGGACTTGTTAATAAAATGATTAAAATATAATTTTTTACGTTTCAGCGGAAAAATAGCATTTTTACGGTTTTGGCGGAAAATATTTTTGCGGTTTTTGAAGAAAAATGTGTTTTTGGCGAAAAAGTGCATTTTCGTTGTTTTGGCGGAAAATACGTTTTTATGGGTTTGGCAGAAAAATACGTTTTGCGGTTTGGACGGAAAAAGTGTGTTTTACGGTTTTGGCGGGAAAAATGTTTTTGACGGGAAAAGTTTTTTTCCGCGATTTTGGCGGGAAAAGATTTTTTCGCGATTTTGGCGGGAAAAACATTTTCACGATTTTGGCGGGAAAAGCATTTTTGCGGTTTCGACGAGAAAATACATTTTTCCGGTTTTGGGTGGGAAAATACATTTTTCTGATTTTGGCGGAAAATACATTTTTTCGATTTTGACAAAAAATGTGTTTTCCAGTTTTGGCGGGAAAATGCGTTTTTCCGGTTTTGACGGAAAAATTCCGTTTTCCGGTTTTGGCGGGAAAATGCATTTTACGGGTTTTGGCGGGAAAATTCTATTTTTCGGTTTTGGCGGGAAAATTCTGTTTTTCGGTTTTGGCGGGAAAATGCGTTTTTCCGGTTTTGGCGGGAAAATGCGTTTTCCGGTTTTGGTAGGAAAATTCTGTTTTCCGGTTTTGGCGGGAAAATTGTGTTTTCCGATTTTGGCGGGAAAATGCGTTTTTTCCGGTTTTGGCGAGAAAATTCCGTTTTCCGGTTTTGGCGGAAAAATTGTGTTTTCAGATTTTGTCGAGAAAATGCATTTTTTCCGGTTTTGGCGGAAAATTGTGTTTTCCAGTTTTGGCAAGAAAATTGTGTTTTCTGGTTTTGGCGAAAAAATATTTTTTGCGGTTTTGGCTGGAAAATGCTTTTTGGAGTTTCGCGGGAAAATGCGTTTTTTGGGTTTTGGCGGAAAAATGCGTTTTTTTTTGTTTTGACGGGAAAATGCGATTTTTCGGTTTTCTCGAAAATTTGGTTTTACTGGTTTGGCCGAAAAATGTGTTTTTATGGAAATGTGTGTTTTACTCTTTTTTTGCGAAAAATCGCATCTTGCGGTTTTGGCGGGAAAATGTGTTTTCAGTTTTTGCGAGAAAATGCATTTTTTGGTTATAACAGAAAAATGTATATGCAAAAAATAGAATTTAGGGTTTGAAAATAATATTTTGATTTTAAAAGGTCATTTTGTCATTTATTATTTTGGACTGAACTAAATGCATCTGCATCCAGATGCACCATCAAGACTCACCTTCATTCGGGTGAGAATTTGAGATAAATTTTTAAAAATTCAGCTGGGTGATCCATCTGGATGTAGCATTAGAGCATCTCCAACCCCACTCTATAATTTACTGCAAAATGGAGTGGGAAATAGAGTAATAAACAAACAAAAAAATGATTACTCCATAAATGGAGTAATTTGTTTTTTGGTTGTTCATCCCTCTATTTATCACTCTATTTTGCAGTAAATTATGGAGTGGGGTTGGAGATGCTCTTATAATGCACAAAACGAACATCGATTTGCATCTTCACCCAGACGGATCATCTGGGTGAGCAAACAAACAGGGCCTAACTAAGAAATAAGTTTGGTTAAGAAAAATTATCTCAGTAGCACAAACTACTTGAGCGTCAAATAAACTCATAAACTGCTTCTGAATGTAATTTTTTCCTGTTAATAACGTCTTCATCATTTACGCAAATCTCGAGCACATTGTTTTTGGGTCACATTTTTATAAATGATGTATGAAATATTTGTAGAAGTTAAAGGACCTTTTCTCAATTAAAAAGTTGGGGTTTCCCCAAGTTTTTCACCTATAAATAAACCTCTCCATATTCGTATTATCTATCAACTATCTACCTATCTTAAAAATGGAGTCATTAAGCTTCTTGCTCTCTTTCTCATTCTTTCTTCTGAGTCTTTCTCCTCTTGTTTCATCTCATGTCACTAACCACGACGACTTTCTTAATTGTCTTTCTCGCCGGATAAACGACAATACCACCCCATCCAAAGTCATACACACCTCCAAGGACTCTTCTTTTTTCTCCATCTTAGATTCTTCCACACAAAATCAAAGACTTTCCGTTCCCACAACACCTAAACCGGTCTCAATCATCACTCCGGTTCAGGCCACTGACGTTCAAACCGTGATTAGATGCGCGCGGGTGCATGGAATCCATGTAAGGACTCGGAGCAATGGTCACGGCTACGAAGGTCAATCTTATGTCGCGTACAACAAACCCTTTGTTGTCATTGATTTAAGGTATCTTCGGTCTATAACATTTGACGTTGACAACCGGACTGGTTGGGTCCAAACCGGAGCAACTGCTGGAGAGTTGTACTATGAGATTGGGAAAACCACCAAAACTCTTGCTTTCCCGGCTGGTACTCACCCAACCGTCGGCGTGGGAGGACAGTTCAGCGGCGGAGGTTACGGGACATTGCTTAGAAAATACGGTCTAGCCGCGGATAACGTGATCGACGCACTTGTGGTCGATGCACGTGGAAGGATTCTTGACCGGCAAGCAATGGGCGAGGACTACTTCTGGGCGATTCGTGGAGGTGGAGGATCGAGCTTTGGCGTTGTACTGTCCTGGAAGATTAGATTGGTAGATGTTCCGTCGACGGTAACGGTCTTTAAAGTCAGTAAAACATCGGAGAATCAGGCCGTTCAGATCATCAACAAATGGCAGTATGTTGCTGATAAGGTTACTGATGATCTTTTCATCAGAGCAACTTTGGAGAGATCAAACGATAACACGGTTCAGGCTTCATTCAGCGGACTTTATCTTGGTCCGGTAAACGATCTGTTGGTGTTGATGGAAGTGAAGTTTCCAATATTAGGTCTTGAGGCTGAAGACTGTACGGAAATGAGTTGGATTGAGTCTGTATTATGGTTTGCTGATTACCCTAAAGGAGAATCTCTTGGTGTTCTTGCAAACCGGGAGCGCTCGTCTCTATCTTTCAAAGGTAAAGATGATTTTGTCCAAGAACCGATACCTGAATCTGCCGTTCGTGGGCTATGGAGGCGACTAGAAGCGCCTGAGGGCAGTCTTGCAAAGATCATCTTAACTCCACTTGGTGGGAAAATGAGCGAAATCGCAGAGCACGAAACACCATTCCCACATCGAGAAGGGAATCTTTATGAGATTCAGTATTTGGCTCACTGGAGAGGTGAAGAAGACAAGAACAAGAGGGAGACACAGAAGTATCTAAATTGGGTCGACAGCGTTTACGGTTTTATGACTCCCTACGTCTCGAAATCTCCAAGAGGGGCTTATGTTAATTTCATGGATATTGATTTGGGAATGTATCTTGGGAAGGAAAAGTCGAAGTACGAGGAAGGAAAGAGTTGGGGAGTGAAGTATTTTAAGAACAACTTCGAAAGATTGGTGAGAGTTAAAACAAGTGTTGATCCAACAGACTTCTTCTGCGATGAACAGAGCATTCCAGCACTGCTGGAATCCCTCAACGATATGTAAGAGATATATTTGCAACATCTAAGAAATCCTAAGTGCGTAAACCATCTGTGTGATTGTAAGATATGTGTGTGTTGAATAAAAGTTTCATGGTTTAAGTGTGATTGGTAAGTAGCTTTTCAAGAGCAAGCAAGTGAGACTAAATCT
The DNA here is from genome assembly GCF_020379485.1 of Brassica napus. NCBI lineage: Eukaryota > Viridiplantae > Streptophyta > Magnoliopsida > Brassicales > Brassicaceae > Brassica > Brassica napus. The sequence continues at coordinate 31,823,513 of NC_063450.1, read as the reverse complement.
GAAACATCAAGTGAGATTAGTTAATTAGTCAAGTGAGCAATCTCTGAACCCCAAAAGAATCATAAAATATATTTATTCCATAACCTAAATCATGATCGCCCAGATGCACTAAGCCCATAATTACGGTAGTAAGATGATGTCTTAATTTCAAGAATCAATACCCAAAGGATTTTAAGATATGTATACGCTTTGTGATATTTCTTAAGCTTTGTATTATAAACACCAAGACCTCGAAGGAGTTGTAAACCGAACCAAACAAGTTTCGTAGAAGTCTTTTCTAGTTTTTCAAGAGTTAGCAAGTGGGGACTAAATAAAAAACATCGAGATTAGTTAAGTCAAATGAGCAATCTCTAAACCCCAAAAAATTTGACTATTCCTATTCCATAACCTAATTCAGGATCGCCCATATGCACTAAGCCAATATTTAGAGTAGTAAGATGATGACTTCACTTCAAGACCATGTAACTATAGCTACTATAAGTTGTTGTAAAGGATCTTGATGTTATAATTATATCTTCAAAATATACTTGAAGGTCAAATTCCTCCTTCAAGTTACAAATCAATTAATTAAACCATTATTAAAAAGAAAAATGGCTACTAAAAGGAACTCCAACTTTACTATATATTTTTTTTGCTTAAAATAGAATTTGGAGTAAGATTTCTCTAATCCTACTTCATTTTTCGAAAAAATCATTTTCTCATTAAAATGAAATTGTTTCATAAAGGGATTAATAAGTTTATTTCTATTCATTAATCTAATTTGAAAGAAATAATGGAGTAACATATTGAAGATGGACTGACTAGACATAACCACATGCATAACGTATTCAGCACACCAGAGGAAAAGAAAAATACAGCTCAATAAATATTTGAGGGAGAACTTTGATATCCAAGCTACCGTGGATCGCCCTTCAGCATTATAAAATAATATCTGGAAAGCTATAATTGAGACCCTAATGAATACTCAAGGCTATATAATAAGTCACAATAACCAGATAAGAATATAAATGTTAAATGTAAGAGATATGAGAAACGAATCTCAAGACCAGTTTTTCCTTACATTGGATATACTGTTGACTATTCAGTGGTTGGGCATTTGCATTATTTTTCTTTCTAATCATGTAAATATAATTAGAGACAAATCATAGATGATATCCTAATACAACTGATACCTTTGCAAGTAAGATTTAATAAAACAAGCTGAAATAGAGAAAAAGAGGGAGCTATATGAAAAATGGTTAGTACAGTCAAAAGGTCAGTTGTCAAAAGGTCATTAGATCCTTAAAACGCCTCCTATGTCCTTGCGAAGATATATGGTCCGAATGATAACTTCGGTTAAGATAACATAAACGGCGTCCAACTGTGGTTTATATGTTATGCGGGAGAAGTACAGTTTTGATAGAATAAATGATAAGAAATAATGTGACAGGTGAAAGAAAATTTCTGCGAATTTTCTAAATAAATATTTAAAACAGAGTAAAATACTTTTTGATTTAAATTCATAGAAAAAGGTTTTGGTATTAAACCAATTTACCAATTTTAGTGAGTTTAAGTGTTTTGACTAATTTCTGATTTAAGGTATATATGTTTTTAATATAGTTTTGATTATAGTTGGTGAGTGATAATCTTTAAAATAGTAAAACAAAATTAACTATCTATTATATTAATTGATAAGAACTTATTTACAAATATTTTAATTACACATACTTATAACATTTATAAAACACCACACAAATAGTCAAAACTATTGTTTTAAGAAAATGAAGAAAATATTATTATATGCCCTCTATTTTATCACAAGTATGTAACCTATATGTAATTGCAAAATATGCTTAGTGGGATCCTCGTGAATAACCAAATTCCAATTGAAATTATATCTTTATGATAAATCAATGGAACTTACGAGGAATCAATGAAAGGATACCAATTCAAATCCTGAATTTTTGAGAGAAATAGTGAAAGATATCAAGAATTTTCGTTATTTCTTAGATTTGTGGACCCAAATCAACTCAGTGGGATCTTTCATTCATATATGTTTCCACCAAGAACGTTTTATAAAACTCTTGGACCCTCTAATTTTTTTGATCCTACTTTTGCGCAATTCACAGGATTCAACAAGCAATCGATATTCCACGATCAACGATATAATAATATATGTAGTAGCGGCCCTATGTGGCTTCATATATATATTTATATTTGTCTAAAAAGTACAAAACTAATGTTATACTATTTTACCGTATATTTTATTTTTCTATCACTAAAATAAAAATTATATGGATCTGAAATATATGCGTTTTTTTCAAAAACCACAACTATTTATATGTGTATGCGGATTTTAACTGCGTTTCCTTTTTATGAGTTATAGAAATCTGTGTGTGGTTGTGGAAGCCACATTGGTCCAGTGGTTTGACCAAGAGATCATTAATGTTTCTACACCAAGAGGTCTGAGTTTCAATTCTCGGAGAATGTGAATTATGCAGAATATTGGAGAAAATGCTTACAAGAGATCTTCGGCATAGCGCAAGACATACCGTCAGGAATGGATCTCAAAAGACGGCTCGGGTGATGCAGACGGCTCGGGTGATGCAGACGGCTCGGGTGATGCAGTCAGACGGAAATCCTTACAAGGCATGTAGAATTATCGGTTATATTATCGGTTCTGTAAAGTTTCTCATAGTTTGTAACAGCATAATTAACCAGTGTTAAAAAATATAAATCTATGCCTGGTTTTCTATTAACTTTTACAAAAACACAAAAAAATAGATTATTGGTGCAATTAGTGCGTTTTTCTATTAAACTAGGAACCGTCCCTCTTTATTGTTCTCATTCACTACCATAATGTTGCGGATGTCATGATCAATATTCCAGAAGACTGGCCGTCATATAAAAGTGGTGATTATACAACACATTATTTTTCTGTTTCCAAATGTTGGGTGTTAAGATTTGTATGTGAAGTGCTATTTTTTTAGTGTTAGAATTTTGTTGAGGGATTACGCTGAAAAGCTTATGATAACATTTAAGACTGGACATGAGGCAAGAAGTTGTTTTCAGTACAAACAAAGTTCCACACTTGAAATTTAGATAAATAATGTTAGTATATACAAGAATGTCCAACTTTGATTAGTACGAATTTTTTTGGGAATGAGCCCAAAAATAAATCCATGTGGGCTTTATTTTCGGGCCTAAAATGGAAAATAGCGTACTAATCGTTCGCGAAAGAGTTGGACATAGGCTTAAAAAAACTCAACATTTGATATCAGAGCGAAGATGGCAAAAATCTGCAAGAACACTAAAATACCCATCAAATTCGAAGATAACGATGAATGATGGGAAGGGGGAGGTATACTGCTGAGGACAGTCAAAGCACCTAAAAGCTTTGGTTGTAGGAGGAGCATCCTCAAGGTCACTTCGGGGTTAAGGATGTCAGAGACTTGTGTTGAAAGTCTCTCCATAATGATGATACAAAGATTACGTGGATATTTCAAATGATAATTTAAGGATAAAGATGTGAAAGTACTAATGGTACTGCAAGGGTTAAGTGAAATAAATCCTAACGGTGTAACAAGACTGCATGTGAGGAGTCATGTTGGTGATTACGGCGATATACGATGTGTGTCAGGTTTATCTGGAGGCCGGAGGCTAAGGATTTATGTGTACTTGATTTGAGATGAGGTTTATTGTGAATGCAAATAAATTCCTACGTGAAAAGCTTAGATAATATTGTCTAGTATACAAAAGGATGATCAACTCTGATTATTACGAGGCTTTTTAAGACTGAACCAAAACAAATCAATATAGACTTTGCTTTTGGGTCCAAAGTGAAAAATATCGAACTAGTCGTTCGTGGAAGAGTTGGACATGGACTTTAAAAAGTCCAACAAAATTCAATCAATGTCCAAAGCCAAAACAAGGCCTACACTCAAGAGAGAGGGTTGTTAGTATCTATTAACAGCCCATAATGTAGTATGTAAAAGGCTGATAAAGAATCAACAAACCATATACTTTTCGAATGTTTACATGTGTTTTCAATGTGGATTTTATCTAATTAAGAAAGTTTTCCAATTTCCTCCGGATTCTCGAACACCAATTAATTATTCTAGAGTTTTCCAAAAGAACATGATTTTTAGTTATTCCCCCTTATGGTATATCTGGAAAATTCGAAATGAAAAAATATTAAAACAAAAATAGAAACCTAAAAGACCTATTAGGGTTGGTAAAATAGAGGGCACCATTTGAGCACACGCGCAAATTATTTCTTAAAGGCTTCCCGTCTAAACTGATAATCTCTACCATTTTAGAACCCCCCCCCCCCCCCCCCCCCCCCCCCCCCCCCTTTTTTTTTGCCAACCAGTTTAGAACTTATACCAAAATTTTTATTTCAAAAAGGGATTACCGCTTAATGTTATATGCTGCAATATTCAATACAAGGTCTTGTCAAAAACTTCCTGCTAGCAGGCTCAGATATCTGCTTCTGAAATTTATTTTTCTTAACCAATTTTATTTTGTTGAGGATGAATTATTCAACAACAAACTTCTCTTAGGAATGGAGTTAGTACTTAAGTATTATCCTTGAGACTGTATGTCGATTTTGTGCTAATAAATAGAAAATTATAAAGATCTTAACACAGTTCTTTCTTGTTGAATACGCTTAGAGTGATAAATTTCCCGGATAAATATGTACAATAAATAAAAATTGTATCACAATAGCAGTGTTCCTAGTGAAAGGGAATTTTGAGCTAGCATAATAGTTTCCAAGTGAAATAGGATTGAGACAAGGGGTGTAATTGGTAAGTATTAGAATAATTAAGAGTAAACAAAAGTGGAGAAATTGAGAGGAAAATAAAAAAAATGATAATTAGAGTAAATGAGAGTAAAAATGTTTTTTATTGGTAATGGATTTGAGAAATAACTTAGGATTTGTAGGCTTTAATTCCTTTCTCTTTCTAAATCCTCCTCATTCTCTCTACAAGTTTCTCTGATCATCATATTCTGTTCACTGACTCCGGCTGCTTCCATAGAGCCGGAGTCTGGTTTGTTTCTCTTTGTTTCTCTGGTGATGTTACATGTTTATTTTGGAGTTGAAGATCTTTAGATCCGGATCTGTTCTTGATCCTCTCAGGTTTTAGCTTGCTTCTCGGTGGACGTTCCAGATCTTTCAGATCAATGTTGGTGGTTTGTTTTCTCAATCTGCACGTTCCCTCTCCTCTCTGCTTGTCTCTTCGTCTTCACTCTGTCTCAATCCTTCTTCCGTCTTGTTTTCAAGACTAATTTTTGGCCAGTGTGAAGTGATTTTCTCCCTGTCGTTTACTTAAGTGGTCTGATCGAGCTCTCATCCCAAACTTGCTTCATTCTCGGTGTTTTTGCGTCGCGATTACGCCGGTTCCGTGATGATAAATTTGAAACTATATGTTCTATTTCTCCGGACTTTGAAGCTTAGGTTCTCTTTTTTAATCTGCATGCGCTATTCACTATGGGAGGTCTCTAGTTCAATTTCTCAATTTCAAAGAGCAGCTTGGAGTTAGAGTCTCTTGTTCATTTGGAGCATTCATCATCGTCTTCACCTCTGTTTGCTAACTTTTATTTTTCAAATTGTCATGTATTTTGTCTCCGGGGATGATGTTTATCCGCTGGCTTTGAACTCCGAAGGTGTGTATAACTCGTCGACTTTGCTGTTTTCCTCTTGTGTTTGATCTTTGTATGATCTTTGTATGATCTTGTGTATTTGGTTCTAATGTGAAATATAATCTTTTAGTGTTACAAAATAAGGGTAAAATAGCAATAATAAAAATCTAATATTTATCAACTTATAATAAATTTAAAATTTGCATATTACAATAAACTATAATATATATAATAATTTTAAGCATATTACAATACATATATAATTAAAAACTATTTTCACAATAAACAAAACTGATATTAAAATTACAGTCATGTTTAATGACGACGTCGAGTTTTACATTGATTTGCACCTCATATTTGTTCAGCAATCTGATCACAAACTATTTGCATATACGTCCCAACTTCTGATTCTTCTTCGCCTCTGAAAGTATTATTTTCACATGCTCATCATTCTCAACATTTTGTGCTTCTTCAACATCATTTCGATATCAATATTGTCAAAGTCAGAATCTTTAAAATTATTCTAATGAATAAAATTATATAAGCCCATCGTAGCGAATATTACACTTCTTTTCATGGTGATATCATACCTAAGAAATTTATTAAGAACCCTCCATTTTTTCTTCCAAATTCCAAATGTATGTTCGATAACAGAACATAGTGATGCATGACATCTATTATACATTTCTTTGCTGGTTCTAGGTGATATCTTGTTCTCTCTCCAAATTCTTTTCGATATGGAGCTAAATATCCGTGCCTATTAGCTTATCGAGAATCAACAAGATAGTCTTTATTTTTTTGAGGTACATGAAACTTTGGATCATCTCTTAATGTGGTTGCCAACACTCGGGCATCATGGGCATATCTCGCCAGTCCAACATAACTATATGTGAAAAAGCATGTCATAATCACATACGGCCAAAAACATTTAACCTTGCAATTCCTTTTCTATTTATAAATCATAGACCTTCTCAGCCTGCGTAAGTTCTTGGCCTGTTCGTGGTCGTACATAATTTAAATCTATTCATTCCATTTCTTGAAGAACATCATGAAACTTTCGTCAAATAGTCTCTTGCGAATATCCAAACCTTAGTGAAATATTATATTGAGTATCGTTTTCTGCACAAAAGATTAGAAATATTGCAACACTCATCAAGACTTATGTGTCTCGAGCCTTCTAACCCATAGTTCTCATGAAGTATTCCACATAACTGTGAGAAGGTTTCCAGACTCATTCTAATAAGTGTTTGACATGAAATTTCATTAACGTAATTTTGACCTTGTATAATAAGCTATCCTTTTCCCTGATCCGAACTCGTAGGTTGCTTACAAAAATATCTTCTATAATATTGCAACATAGGAGATATGCATGTGTTCATAGCCTTTCTTGTTCTAGTAAGATCAACTCTGCAATCACTTCATTGTTAAGATTTTCAACTTCATTTGAATGTAACTCATCAATTCAAGATTTCTGATAATTCATGTAGAAAGTAGAATTATAAATTGAACAAAAACATCTATTCACCAATAATTATACATAAACAAGATAAATTTATTGATTCACCAGTAACACTAATTTTTCCATCATTACTCCTAGTCTTATTAAAAAAAGTTAAACATTCTAAAACATTTCCAGAACTTGGTCCTGAAAATCTAAGAGTGTTCATGTCAAGTAAAGAGGAAAAACTAGTCTTATGTGACTCTGAGTCGAAGCTCCCAAAATTAGGAGAAGTTTGAGAGTTAAATCCTCTTGATGCTTGACTAGGTAAAATATTTCATATGCCATCATAGTCATCTTCATTGATATCACCTAATGAAAATCCATGATCTCCAACAGATCCTCCACCATTAGAACCTCTTCCCACAGACCCTCCACCACCGGATTCATCACCAAAAGATCCATGAGAACCATAGGCAGAACTATCAGATCATACATGACCACTTCCACTTGTGTTGCTAGTCACTCGTAGATTAACATGCTAACACGGATCTCTATATCTATCCACTTTGGATAACCTCTCTAAATGCCAAATTTTACTCTCTTCGGTTCTTAATTTCGTAAACCATCACGAATATCTTCATCGTTCATCAACACCTTGTTTCCTTCCCACCAAAATGTATTCATTGATTCGATAGGCAAAGATTCGAGTACGGAAAATACATAACCAATTGTCCACGAGATTCTTCCATCCGTTGAAATCTTCGATAAATCTGAGCCTCAAATTGGATCTTCTTGTATGAGCACAACTTGTTGATTATGTACTACGGACACCTGAATATGCCTTCTAGTCGTGCATGGAGAATATCAACATACTTCTCTTGTAGAACGAACAGGTGACATGTGAAAGTCTTGGTGCCTCTTCATCAAGTAAACTTAAAATAAGGGTATTAGGTTCGCCCATATTCATTTGTTCCACCAAGATGAATATCATCATTGGTTGTTTCGTTTGTGCTGGAAATGAAAGCCAAGCATGTATGGCGAATAATTATCATCTTGGTCCACATCATGTTCACCATATATTCGGTCAAGTAAATCTTTGAATGGAAGAGGATTGTTTTGCAAGACAATTATATATTTGTGATTGCATGGAATAACTTACGGAAAAAATTAACACAAAAACTTAACTGTTTTTTATATATTTGCGATTATAATAATAAACTATTTTTTATGAATATAAAAAATTTGGGAAATTACCGCGCACTGATCCTTCACCATTATGTTAACATACTGATTTTTCATGTCGCCTGATCAGTATCTATTCACGCCAGCTTAGAAGATTGCTGTTGTGCCACAACCTTCTTAAATAATCAACTTTGGCTTCCATTTTTGACTCTCAGTTAGTTCATAAAAAAATTCTTTTTTTTCCAGGACCTTATGGTAGTCTAATTCTCTAGTCTTCCGCTTCTAATTCAGTTATTATAAGTTCAAGTAAAATTTGTGTAGTTCTAGATATTCATTTTTGCTAAATCATTTTTAAATAAGATTATCATTAAATTTTTTATTTAACATAGACAAAATAAATTTACTTTTAAAAAGTAACTTAGATTATTTGTCTGACCATCACCGCTTGTTAATTCTTCATGATTTTATGATGATCTTCCATTCCAATTTCTCGAACCACTACCACGAGTTATTGATCCAGCACGAGCATGGCCTCCACCACTAATTGAACGTGGGTTCTGCAATCTACTGTTCATTTGTAGTAGTAAATAAAGAACAAAATGTCATAACAATTTATATTATGTATTTTAAAATAAAGAATATATTAATTGTTGAAAACTATTATTCATTTTGTAAAGTTTTATTTTCATTAAGAAACAACAAACAACTATATATATATTTTATATGACTACAGCATATTTAATTTTTTGAAAAAGTGGATACAGTTTTTAGTAAACAAACAAAACAACAAATTTATAAATGATTGATTTTTTTAGTTTTTATTTCTTAGTTACTAAAATTCAAAAATATATTTATCTATTAACTCCTTTAAATTTTAACTTATGTAATTTTAGTATATATACATTATATATAGTACAGCTTATATAAAATTGTTCAGAGTACATTTGTATCAAATACACTTTTTCATATATACAAATAGGTATATTTAATTAAAATTAATGAATTAAATATAAATCTGTATATATATTTACAATTAACAGTTATATACATTAAAACATACCATTATAGTTTGGAAATGTTTATATCAAGCTGAAAAATCTTTAATAATTTAATAAACTTGTACCTGAGAAAGGGAGTGGGGTTCGTGTCCTGCGGTGAATGAATATTATATTTACAAAACAAAATAATATTTTCTTTATCAAAAAAATAGAGAAAGAGAGAAGAAGAGATTCAGAAATGTATATTGATAAGAGTGTAATGTTGTGAAACAAGAGAATCAGATAAAATTTGGTTATATAGAATCAGAATGTCATTTAAAATAATAATATAGAAAATAAAGTAGGTCCACTTGAAATTTTGTAAAACGACATAGAGTAATGGCATTTAGAACACGAAGAATTCAACCATATAGGGTTGAGTTTTCAACTAGAAACATAGCTGCAAAAATCAGCAATCAGTGTAATATTTTTGGATAGAATCCACAAAAAAATGAATAAACAATAAAATTTGAAGTACAGAAAGAGGCAAATCTAAACATGGTATGGAGGTTTTGGTTATGTTGGTTGCAAATCACTTCACTTATCACATGTTGAAGAGAATTTGTTATTGATTAGTAAATGTTGGCGCACAAATTCATTCTTCTTAATCTAAAATAGTAAAAAAGACTTCGGTAAATTTGTCGCCGGAGTATAAGTCTCATATTTTGCCTGAGGCTTTGATATTGGGACCAGAGCATTGCATTTGGTCAGTCTGGTTGCTTGGACCGTGCTTCCCTTGCCTCCAAAAGAAACATCCGCATAGGGCATCAATTTTTCAAAAAAACAGTTAATAGCATATATTTAGTAAATAGTAAATACTAATACTAATAATCATAAGTAATAATGTATTTATATGGGCTTGAGTTTAAAACTTTATAATAAGATTAGTAGGCTAAATATGGGCCATAAGAGATAAAGCCATTATATGGGCTTGAAGCTGTGTATTTATAGGGGTTTGAGCTGTGTTCTCCAAGCAAGAAAAGAAAAACACATTGTACTGAAGATTCAGAGAATGTAGAGGGAGGTGTGACATTATCCCCCGAAGAGAAATTTAGAATTGACTAGTTTCTTCATATCATGGACCAAGCTCTCTACTCACTTGGGACAAAATTTGAACAATTCCAGAAGTATGAAAAAATATTTGGATTTTTATTTGATGATAGTTTGATGGTTTTTGATCATTCAGATATTGTTGGTATAGATCTTTTTGCTGAACTCAAAACTCTAAAAGAAATTTTATGATAAAGAATTAAGAAGCGTAGTGAAGTGCTAGACTTTTTGGAAAGTGTTCATGATTTGTATCCAAATTCATGGATTGCTTACCGAATATTGTTGACCATTCCATTTTCGGTTGCATCTGCTGAGAGGAGTTTTTCAAAGCTGAAGCTAATAAAATTTTATCTTTGTTCGACTATGTCACAAGAAAGATTGAGTGATTTGGTTATTTTATCTATCAAGAGATAACTTCTAAGAAATGTTGATTTTGAAAGTCAACGAATTCATAGAAAAGAAAGGAAGACAAATTATGTTTTTGTTGTGAAACTTATGATTTAGAGCTGTAAGTTTCTGTGTATTATTAATGAATAAGTGTTCCCTTTATATAGGGGATTACAAGATAGATAAAAGGAAAGATTACAAATCATAAACATAAATGAATTAGGAAAACTAGAAGAATGGAAAGTCTTGGCCGCCTCTCTCTCTCATACTCGGTCGACTCTCTCTCATCTCTCTCTCCTGCGGTTTGGGCCTTTAATAGATCGGGCCTGTTATGGACATCCATCAATTGATTTATAACACTCCCCCTTGGATGCCATAACCATACATGGATTGTAATACGCTTAATGTTGCCTCATTAAAACCTTATCAGGAAAACTCAGTGGGACAAAACCATGATGATGGAAAAAGAGTACAACACGTACTACTCCCCCTGATGTGAACCTCAGTGGAGGTCTTTCAACCTACACATCACAATCTGATGCGTGAGCTTCCTGAACGTGCACGTAGGAAGTGCTTTCGTGAATAGGTCTGCTGAATTGTCACTTGATCGTACTTGGACGACCTGGACCTCACCGGCTTTCTGAAGCTCGTGAGTAAAGAAGAACTTAGGCAATATGTGCTTCGTCCTATCACCTTTTATGTAACTGTCCTTGAGCTGAGCAATGCACACAGCTTTGTCCTCATACATCACAGTTGTCTCTTTGCTCTCGGCCATCCCACAATCAGCTCGGACGTGTTGGGTCATCGACCTCAACCAAACACACTCGCGGCTGGCCTCATGTATAGCCAAGATTTCCGAGTGATTAGATGAAGTGGCCGCGATGGTTTGTTTCATGGAACGCCATGAAATGGCCGTACCTCCATGTGTAAAGACATATCCTGTATGTGATCGTGCTTGATGTGGATCTGATAGATAACCAGCATCAGCAAAACCAACTAAACCATCTTTGTTATGGTTGGTATAACATAGACCCAAGTCTTTTGTTCCTTGCAGGTAACGAAGAACGTGTTTGATCCCATTCCAGTGCCTCTAGGTCGGACAGGAACTAAACCTAGATAGTAGGTTCACGGCAAAGCTTATATCAGGCCGTGTGTGAGTTGCCAAGTACATTAAAGCTCCTATGGCACTGAGATATTGCATTTCGGTACCTAGGACATCCTCATCGTCCATCTTGGGATGGAATGGGTCAGTGTCCAGGCCGAGTGATCTCACGACCATGGGACTGGTCAGAGGATGACAATCGGCCATGTTAAACCTCCTGAGTACCTTTTCAGTGTATGTCATCTGATGCACAAGGATCCCATCATTTATGTACTCAAGTTGTAATCCCAAACAAAATTTTATTTTCCCGAGATCTTTCATCTCAAATTCTTTCTTAAGGTATTCAACCGTTTGGGAAATCTCTCTAGAGGTTCCAAGGATGTTCAGATCATCAACATATACTGCTATGATCACGAACCCTTGATTTTCGAATTTCTTAACGAAAATACATGGACTGATAGGGTCATTTCTATATCCCTCTTTTGCTAGGTACTCACTGAGTCTATTGTACCACATCCGTCCGGATTGTTTCAGTCCATAAAGAGATTAATTCAACTTAATACAATGTTGTTCTCGAGAACTCTCTTTGTTTTTCAATTCGATACCTTCTGGGACTTTCATATAGATTTCATTATCCAGTGGACCATAAAGGTATGCGGTTACAACATCCATTAACCGTAAATCTAGACCTTCTCTCACGGCTAGACTCATTAGGAATCTGAAGGTCGTAGCATCCACCACAGGGGAGTTCGTCTCCTCATAGCCTATTACTGCTCTTTGTGAGAATCCTTGTGCAACAAGTCATGCTTTGTATCTCACAACTTCGCCTTTCTCATTTCTCTTTCTCACAAAAACCCATTTGTATCCAACTGATTTTATATCATGAGGTGTCCGGATTATTGGACCAAATACACCTCTTTTTCTCAATGATTCTAACTCCACGTTTATGGCTTCTTTCCACTTAAGCCAATCTGGTCGTTGCATGCATTCATATATAGACGTGGGTTCATAATCCTCGTTATCCATAAGTCCTACTTCATAAGCAAATATATCATCCATGTCGACATGTTTTCTGTTCCACCGTTTTCCAGACAAGACATAGTTTATTGAGATCTCATTATTATCTACACCATCAGTACCATGAAGCAAGGCGTCCCAAGCAATATTATTTGGCACATCAGGGCCGGCCACATCAGTGGCATCAGGTCCGGCCATGTCTAGAGCTGTAGGGTCGGACGCGGCCACATCACGGGCTGGATCGGCCGCGGCCATGTCTGGTGTCTGAACAACCTCGTTTTCATTTTCTGCACCTTTCTTTGTTTTTCGAGGGTTCTTATCTTCGGAACCTATTGGTCTACCACGTTTCACACGTTGTCTAGACTCTGTAGCAACTTGATTGTGTCCCTCTTGAACATCAATTCTTATTGGTGCATTAGCAGCTGGCATGTATGACTTAGTCACACTTTTCGGGTCAGCAAAGGAATCTGGCAATTGATTAGCTAGTTTTTGTAAATGAATGATCTTTTGAACTTCTAGATCACATTCTTGAGTTCGAGGATCTTGCCAAGATATGGATGTTTGATTCCATGAAATTTCTTTTACCATTTTACTGCTATTTCTCCCTAATGTTAGAAGTTCAGATTCATTGAAATGACAATCCGCGTATCTGGCCTTAAACAAATCACCCGTAGTTGGCTCAAGATACTTTAAAATCGTGGGGGAATCAAATCCAACATATATCCCCATCCTCCTTTGAGGTCCCATTTTTGTTCTCTGTGGTCGAGCAATTGGAACATAAACGGTACAGCCGAATGTCTTAATATGGGAAATGTCGGGCGCGTGACCCGTAAGTAATTGTGATGGGGAGTACTTATGTTCACTAGATAGCCTGATGCGTAGGAGTTTGGCCGCGTGAAGGACAGCGTGTCCCCACGCTTAGACCGGAAGTCTCGACCTCATGAGTAATGGTCGAGCTATGAGCTGTATGCGTTTTATAAATGATTCGGCCAAGCCGTTCTGTGTATGTACATGTGCCACGGAGTGTTCCACACTTACCCTCATGGACATACAGTAATCATTAAACGCTTGGGAAGTAAACTCACCAGCATTATCAAGACGTATAGTCTTCAAAGGAAAATCTGGGAAATGAGCTCGTAATTGAATTATCTAAGCAAGTAACCTGGCAAATGCCAAGTTTCTGGTCGAGAGGAGACAGACATGCGACCATCTAGAGGACGCATCTATGAGGACCATGAAATATCGAAATGTCCCACTAGGTGGGTGAATTGGTCCACAGATGTCTCCTTGAATTCTTTCCAGAAAGTTTATCATTTCCTTAGTGACTTTAACTGGTGATGGCCTAGAAATGAGTTTCCCTTGAGAACAAGCAACACACGATAGGTGCTTAGGGATAATTCATTTCTCTTTAAGGGTATGGCCGTTAGTGTTCAGGATCAGTTTACGCATCATGGTCGAACCGGGATGGCCAAGCCGATCGTGCCATAAAGTGAAGTTGTTGATTGCCTCTTTATTAAAAGTGGCATTGGCCTCGATCATACTGACTTTAGCATGGTAAAGACCAGTAGATAGTGCAGGAATGGATTCTAAAACTTTCTTATTGCCATGGACGATTTCAAAGATTTGAAAAGATTCTTTGTTTCCTTCGCCCGTGGTTTCAATATGAAAACCATTCATTCGAATGTCTTTAAAGCTTAATAGATTTCTCTTAGATTTGGGTGAATACAAGGCATCTGATATCTCAAGATGTGTACCCATAGGCAACAGGATATTGGCCTGGCCGTGCCCCTCTATGAGACTAGTTATTCCCGCAATGGTGGAGATGTTGGCGTTTTTAAGAGTTAGGTTTATGAAGTATCTCTTGTCTTTTAAAATCGTGTTGCTCGACCCATTGTCCACAACGAGTAAATCCTTGTTCTCGTTCATTTCTAAAACAAGATTCAAAAGAATGCTACTTAGAGACTTCATTTATAAAAACCATTCATTTATTATTAAGTTTCAGAACATGTTTAAAGAAATAACAACATGGAAATGAAAAACACCAAATTGAGATTACAAATGTCGAAATCAATCTTCAGTCTTTAAGACAATCTGAAGTTTCATAATCCATAAGATCGTCCTTTTAATGATCAAAGTCATTTTCATCATCTTGATAGGTCATATGGGCTTCTGGATTCTTCCCTTTCAAACTCTCTTGATAGAGGTCAATTAGATGCTTGGGAGTCCTACAAGTCTTAGCCCAATGATTACTCATTCCACACCTATGACATACTGATTTGCTTGAGTTGGTCGAGTGTTGAGGTTTGAATGAAGATCCACGACCGCGACCATGGCCTCGTCCAAATGAGCCACGGTCCCGTCCATGGTCTCGACCATTTCCTCGCCTGCGGCCAAAAGATCTTCTACCGCAGCCACGTCCATTGAACTTGTCCCGACCACGGCCATGCTGGTCATTTCCTTGGACGTGGTTGGACTCTTTATTGTCCTCTGTGGCGTGTGCTTCAGGTAGTGGAGCCGATGCAAGAGGTCTCATCTGACTGTTTCTCATTAGTAATTCATTGTTCTGCTCAGCGAGCAAGGGACAAGAAATAAGATCAGCATAGGTTTTGAAACCTTTCACATGGTACTGTTGTTGTAACAATACATTGCTTGTGTGGAAAGTGGAAAAGGTTTTCTCAAGCATATCCTGATCCGTAATACTTTCACCACACAGTTTCATTTTAGAAACAATCTTAAACAGTGCAGAGTTATACTCGTCCACAGACTTATAGTCTTGGATCCTGAGATTCGTCCAATCAAAGCGAGCTTTTGGTAAGATCACTGTTCTCTGGTGATCATATCTCGATTTCAATTCAGTCCAAAGATCTAGTGGGTTCTCAATGGTTAGATATTGATACTTGAGACTCTCAGCTAGACGATGACGAATGATCAAGATGGCTCTGTAACGATCCTTCTCATTAGCATTATTGTTCTCGGTGATACATTCACCGATACCCTTGGATTTCAGGATGATCTTAGCATCGAGCGCCCACTGAAGGTAATTGTCTCCAGATAGATTTAGGGCAGAAAAATCCAGGTTATTGATTTTCGACATCTGAAATCATGGTTTATAATATAGGTCTTTAGAAATAGGGTTTAAACAAATATGGTTTTAGGTTCAAACAATCAAGTAAGCCTAATGGCCAAGGTTTATGCCTTACGGCCAAGAAGAAGCCACGCGGCCAAGGTAGACAACAAGCCGCATGGCAATTAGTTTTAATTCAGAGTTAATGCAATCCTAGTATAGATGAATTCTTATCAGTTCATACAATGCAATCATAACAAACAAACACATGGCCATGCAAAGAACAAACATTTGGCCACTTGATTTCAATTTTAATGTCATCCTAACATGAGATTCTAAGTTCAAATTGCAATCAATCAGTTGTGGTCAGGTTTAGATATGAATGCAGCAAGGCCACACGGCCACAGGTTATGATCTAGAACAATTGACCTAGAATGTATCAAGGCCACACGGCCACAATCCAAATTCGATTTCAAAATAATCTAGACTAGGTTATTTAGGGTTTCAGTTTAAACAAGACAAATTCAGATTCAATTTTAAACAATCCTAATCAATAGTTCTAGGTGATCAATCAATGTTCAAATTCCAAAAAATACAAATAGATTTTTTTTCAGATTAGGGTTTTGGGAATTTGATTTGATCTTAGATCAAAGGAGTTTAATTTTGAGATTCAAAACCTTCAAGGTTCTGATTTTAATTGATCAATGGATCAAATCTCGATTTTTTATGGTTTGGATTGAACTTATAGAGCTTCGATTTACTCATAGGGGATTGATCTATTATCCTATGGCTTTCATATTTTAGAGATTAGGTTTTTAGGGTTTCAATCTTTACAAAACTGCCAAATTCGATTTAATGTTTTCAGAATTCGAATTACCTTTAGGTTTTGAAGATTGTAGAACCGGACTACCAAGAGAACCTTGAGCTGGACGATCGGACGCGAGCTGGAATGAGCTGGAACGCGAGCTGGAACGGTCGCGTGCTGAGGCGTGAGCTGGAACGGGACGCGTCTGATCGGGAACGCGAGCAGGCTGCTTCCTATCGGGTCGCGAGCTGGCTGATCGGGGAAGCGAGCTGTAGCTGTCCGGGATGCAAGCTGAGAACGGATGGGGTCGTCTGAGCTGAGATCGGATGGGGCTGAGACGGGAATGCTTGCTAGAACGAATGGGACGTGATCGGGTTAGGGTTTAGGTGCGATCGGATTAGGGTTAGATGGATCGCCGGCTAGTTTAGGGTTTAAGGGTTTTGCGATTTTGGCTTAGGGAGTTTTGAAACTATAGTGCTGATAACGTGTTGTGAAACTTAGGATTTAGAGCCGTAAGTTTCTGTGTATTATTAATGAATAAGTGTTCTCTTTATATAGGGGATTACAAGATAGATAAAAGGAGAGATTACAAATCATAAACATAAAGGAATTAGGAAAACTAGAAGAATGGAAAGTCTTGGCCACCTCTCTCTCTCATACTCGGCCTCTCTCTCTCCTCTCTCTCTTGTGGTTTTATAATACATTTTTTTATCAATGAGGGCATATTTTGTTTTGATCGCTTAAGTATGTTATTAGTGCTCGCAAGGCTCTCGACGGAATCACCACTTAGTTCTTTTTCTGCATGACCACTCGCTCTCTAATGTCGTGAACTCCGTTAAAAACGGTACATGTCTTGGTTTTTGAGCAGTAACTTTTCTGATTTAGCTATTGGAACATGTAACCATTCAGTCCCTAATCAATCTTGATTTTAATAGTGTTCTCACATCGCCGGGTTATAGGGATCAAAACCATCTGACCTAACTCGTAATTTTACTCGAGTGGCGCATACTCAAATACTTTTGGAGCCGAATCATTTGGGAAAAATGACCCTAACTGAGTCGCCTAATCTAATTACATGTGGCCGTAGGAGATTTAATTAATTTTTTAAAAATATATATATATACACATATATCCCTACATATTTTAAATATTTAAACTCTAATCGAATTTAGTTGAACAAAGTGATAGAAAACTGTTGAGTTTAAAAAGAGTTATTGATTCTAAAAGCATCATTAATAGCACCATTATTGGTACAGTATCTTAAGTGATGTTCTAATTACTAATGGAAATTAATATACAAAGTTTAGTTACTGAATTTTAATCTTTAGAAAAGCTTAATTTGACATATGTCACTATAGTTTCTCAAGAATATCTTAAGAATTCTTTTTTGAGCAATTTTTATTGTCCCTTTCCTAATTTTTATATTTTTTTATAATTACTTAGATACCCTAAATATCTATTGATGTAAGTGCTCTAATAAATAGCTTTTTACGCAGTTTCTATACGTTATAAGATACAATGGTAAAAAAAGTAGACAAACTTTTGTGTAAAAAGACTCTCGTAGTGTGATTAAAATTTGCTCAGTCAGTTTCTATAGATTAAAATAGAAAAATACAAAAATGTAAGAAAGAAATAGTTAGGCCTCTCATAAGTGAGAAAACTAATCCTCTTTGAAAAACTCATTTATTTGTTGTCAATATTTTAGTGGTTTGATTTTTTATTATTTAAATAAATACAAATATTATGGTGAGAGGTTCATTTGATTTGAGTATCTGGCCGATGTTGATGCTCTCAGCCTCTCAGACGATCTCCAACAATAGATATGGTGTTAGAGTTCTAAATCAATTTTTTAATTGAAAATAATCAAATTAAAAAATTTAGATACTTGTTTAATTTTAACTCCTCCAATAGTAGAACCAATTAAAAGTTTTAAGTTTCAAAAATTAGAAAACTTGTAATAATATATTACTTGCATCTCATTGTATAATAAAAAAACTTATAATTATTGAACAAGACATCAAACATATCACTCTGTCCGAGTTCATTTTCCAACCAAACAAGACAATTCATCAAACATATCACCACTTTGTTTTACAGTGCATCAAACTGATTCAGAAAGACATGAATAACTACTAATCCAACCGTCCACTTCAAAATCTCACCGTTGATTATGAAGTCGGATATTTCATGATTATCTATACCAAATATCAACTCAATAAAAATTAATTTACCTTGTCAAACGGAGTCCTAACAATGCAGCAATAGAACAGTTTCTGCAGATTTAAATGATTTTGGGCCAATTTTGAAGGTGATTTACGAATTGATCATAGCTCTGATGCGTACTCCGATTGATTCTATGAACTCTCTGCAAGTAGAACTTTCTATGTATTACTTGGTCGTGATTCACTACCTTTTATTTTGACCATAATCCTCTCCTAAAATAGCTTACCTGTGCATTATTTCATGGGTTCAAGTTGCAGGTTTTTGGACAGAAGACGACTCGTCTCCACGAAGAAGAAGAAGGCGTTCCTCCCACCACTCTCCGCGAGATCTCCATCCTCCGCATGCTCGGTCGCGATCCCCACATCGTCAGGTTTTGATTACTCTTTCCTGTAGAGCAGTCAACCACAAGAACAACAAAATGACAGTAAATTTTCATGGAAAATCCAGGAAAAAGATTTAAATTTTTGTTGTGAAACTCACATGTTATCTTGATTGAAAGAAGCAGAGTAGATAGAGGATGGAGAGGATTGACAGCTGAGTCGCCAAATTGTGAAAGAAGATCTGTGTTTCGTCTACAAAAAAGGAGTTGCTTTCAATCCACGAAAGAGAGAGAGAAAGAACAATTGGATTTAATTTTTTTTTCCTTTAGAATACTACCCTATCACAAAGCGACACATATTATTTAGAATTGATTCTAAAACTTTCATTTTTAGAACCATATCTATCTATTTTCTCTTATTTTGATTTAATTTTCAATATATATTTACTTAGAACCATCACATAGAACCCTCATGGATACTCCATTGGAAATGGTCTCACACTACTTTAAAATACTCATTAATGTATTGTCCCTCTTCTAGTGGTTTAATTTTAGGGGTTAATTTTATTTCTTTTTAAAAAAAATTTATTGTCTCTAACCACTAATAATGCTCTAATATTGCAATACCTAACGGAAGTGATAATGTGTGCTCGAGTTTATTTCAAAAATTGCGATTCTGATACAAATGATAAATGAGTGGCAGTTGCTAAGATATCTGTCAAATCTGTTTTAGAAGTTGGTTTTGAGAGCACATTTGCTAAAGTGTAAACAAGTGGCAGATGGTGAGAAATCAGTCGAAGTTTTTTAAGCAATGGTGTTTCAGACATCACAAGGCTACAAGAATGAAAATTTCTGAGAAAGCTGTGGTTTTGGTTGAAAATAATAAAATCAGATTATACATGCTAATTGCCTAAAGAAGATGGCTACTTTAAAATCTCCCCGGTTAAGAAAAGATAATTGTTGAAAATGTAAGAACTGGATAGAAGTGGCAGGTGTTAGTGAAAATACCACACATGAAATAAGTGACAAATGTGAATATTGTACATGAAGATCCAAGATCTATCTCTCATTGGCAAGGTGGTCATGACTCATATGACCCATGTGCAATTTTGAAAATAATGTTATTTTTATTAAATATTTACATTGACCAAAGTCCAAAATAATTATTAACTCCCATTAAATTTAACTCAACTAGGCTAACCCAGTACCTATATAAATTTTAAAATAATACTCCCTCTGTTTCTAAAAAATCTATGTTTTAGAAAAAAAAATTGTTTCAAAAAGATACATTTTTTACATTTTCAATACATTAATTAATGAAAAATTTTATTTTTCAAAAAATACAATTGTGTTTAATAAAATCTTATTAATTAAAAGTTATTCGGAATAGATAATTAAGAAAAACAATGTATTAGAAAATACAATTTTATATGTTTTATTAATAAGTGTGAAAAAACTATAATATAGATCTTTTAGGAACAGATGGAGTATTATACAATTCCGCAACAATTTTAGAATAATTCATGTTCTGAATTGTATATGATTTTTATGTTTATTATTACATTGAGTTGTTATAATCACTTTTTCTTTATAATTTTATGTTTATTTATACAAAAATGTGTATATATATATATATATATATATATATATATTTCTTTAACACAAAATTAAAAAATTAGGTTTCAGATTAATATAAGTTTCCTTTAATTATATTGATAATCCATATAAGTAGAATTCGTATAACTAAATAATTAAAATTAAAATTCATGTTTATCCATAAATAATGATTAGTCAACCATAAATAATGTTTTAGTTATCCATTAAAATATGTATGTGTATATATAAGTTTACTTTATAAGTTTACTTTTGAAAACACAGCCTCGTTCCCTTTTTCTTATTTTATAAAAATCTAAATAGTTAAATAGAATTATAATTATTATAAGGTAATTCATATTATCACATTTATGATCAAATTAATAACTAAAATATTAAATCTGATAATTTTTAATTATTATATGTGTCACCCTTACATATATTCAACTTTATAAATATGATTGTTTTTACAACTTAACTTTAACATGTATTTCTAAAAATGGATGTCATGCATGGTTTAATATAAACTCAAAAAACTCAGGCTATGCATGCTCCCAAAGTCCCAAAGTCAGACAAGAAATTGATGAGCTTTATGTTTGCAGCGTATTTGTTTAGTAGATGTATCGTAGACTTCCGATACTCAGCACAGTGGTTATGATTGGGTATGGCTAGATGAGTCTTGAGATAAAAAA
The DNA here is from genome assembly GCF_020379485.1 of Brassica napus. Lineage (NCBI taxonomy): Eukaryota > Viridiplantae > Streptophyta > Magnoliopsida > Brassicales > Brassicaceae > Brassica > Brassica napus. The sequence goes on along the minus strand of NC_063450.1, from coordinate 31,801,979 downwards.
AACTATTAGATCTGAGAAACAAAGAGTGCCATTTATCATTTTTTCATGCTGAATTTGATGCACAGTTTAACCGGGCCTCGTGATCTGGTGGTATAGGAACATCGGCTGAGGTGTCCGCCTTCACGAGTTCGAGCCCCGGCCACAGCGGATTTAACATCCCTTCTGTTGGGGCGCTGGACCCCTTACGGGGGATAGTTGAGAATGTGACTGCCCAGATACCAGAGTTACCAAAAAAAAAAATTTGATGCACTTATTTGATCTACGGAAAATATGTTTCAACACGCGACATATCAACATTTTGGGACAAACTGTAAGAACGTCATTTCAATGATTCAAAACCTGTCAACACGGCCAAGTTTATCAACAAAATTAACGGACATAATTTTCTACAAAGAAGATTTCAGGATTTGAATATTACACACATACCAAGGATGCATAACTGAACATCAGACTTCTTAGCCAAAATTGAGGAACTTTCATAGAAGTTTAGTCTTTGTTAGTTATTCTATTTCATTCGGGTTCCCCGACTACCTTTTATTTGAGCAATAGATTGGTATTTTGAACAAAAAAAAAAAAAAAACTTGTATTTTTAAAAGGAAAATTTAGGACAACTAAAACAAAATCAACGAGTCAACGTTTTCAAGACATGTGAAAGTTGGTTGTCACGTCAATTAGAAATGGTTATCAACCTGATACTTTATTAGATCAAATAGCTGTGATTATATAAATGCCAAATCTTATAATAGTCACACCATTTTCTAAGCACGTCTTTACTCTCATCTAGGCTTGGACATTTTTACTCCAACTCGAATTACCTACCTAAACCTGAACCGAAAAAACTGAAATTAGATCCGAACTGTTATACAAAAATATCCGAACGGGACTTATGGTATTTTCGAGTTTGGTTATAATCCGAACCGAACCAAAATTCAAATTAGGATCCGAAGATATACGAAATTAGTTAAATATTTTAATGTTTTTATATATATTAAGGTGATTTAGATATTTTAAACTACTCAAAATATTATTTAGTTTGCTTTATTTGTTATTTTTAATACTTTTTAGTTAATTTAGATAGCTTAACTAATTTTTAATTAGATTTGTGAATAATTTCTATATTTTGAAAAAAATAATTTGTCATTTTTGAGGTTTAAAAAATAGATTTTGGATGATTTCAAACATTAGTTACAATCCGATCCGAACCAACCCGGAAGGAACCGAACCGAACCCGATCCTATAATTAGTAATACCCGAACGGAACTTATGAGCATAACACCGAAAATCCAAAAATCCGAATTAACTGAACCGAAACCGATGGCAGGCCTACTCTCATCAACTATTTAATGGATCTTGTTTTATCACATATTCATAAATACATAATTCTCGTTAACAAAATGAAAACTGTTATGAACCAGATTGTGGATGGCTCATAACCAAGAGATTATGATTTGTATTCTTTCCATTTATCTATGACGGTATAATCTCCTATATAGGGAACCTCTATGTTATGAATAAAGATAGACTTTTCCATTACTTTTATAACACGTTATCAGCACGAAACTCTAAATCCTTAAGCTAATACCCAAATCGAAAAACCCTAAAACCCTAACCCTAGCCGGCGATCCGACGAACCATAAACCCCGATCGCGTCTCTTGTTCCCGCATCTGTTCCAGCTCGCGTCCCCGATCAATTTCAGCCAAAGGCGTTCCTGATCCTAGCTCAGACGTTCGCGACCCGAGAGCAGCTCCAGCACGCGACCTCTTCCTCGTTCGCGACAGCATCAGACAGCTCGTGTCTGACGATCAAGGCGTTCCCGATCAAGCAACAAAGGACGTCCGCGACCCGATAGAAGCGACTCGATCCATTCCAGCTCGTGTCCAGCTCGCGGCTCAACTCCTTTGGTGGTCCGATTCAATAATCATCTACGGTTAAAAGGTAATTCAAAACCTAAGAACCCATAATCGAACATGGATTGATTGATAAAGAATGAAACCTTAAAACCCTAATCTTTATGAATCAAAACCATAGGGTAATAGATCAAAAATCCTAATTGAGTAAATCGAAGCTCTAAAAGTTTGATACCCCAAACCCTAAATCATGTTTCTACATGATTAAAACCCCAAAATCGGTTTTTACAAGTTAAAATCCGATAAACCCTAACCCTATATCTATAAACCCTAAATAATATCAGTATCAGAATTAATTATACTATAATTATCAAATCACATATTAAAACCCTAATCGAATATTTTGAAATCAAAACTGTTTTCGGTTTTGATCATTGAGGTTTTAAATCTGATTAAATCTAATACTATGTTGCTAGAATTGTTTGACCGTTAAATTGATAGATTTATTTTCTCATCCTGCTTAGTTAATTGTTCATCTGATTTAAAATTGTTTAAACCGACTAGCCTGTTAAAACATTGATTGAATCCGATAGGTTACTAGCTTGCTTTGCTTATATAATCCGATAGGTTGATAGATTGATTGAGGTTTACTTGTTTAAAATCCTAATGATCTGATTGCATGATTCTTGAGGTTTAATATCATCTGCTAGGATTGATAGTTTTGTAATCTGATATGTTTTAAATAGAAACCCTAAATAATCCGTATGATAGGTTATATTGATCTGATTTGGATGTCTTTGAGAATTGAGAATCCGTATGCTAGGTTGATAGATTCATGATAAAATCTAATGTCTTGAGGTTTAATATTGTATGCTAAGTTCGATTAAATTGATTGATCTGATTATATATTTTTGAGGTTTGATAAATTCGGATAGTAGATAAATTATTTACATGTGGTTTATGCTAAATACCAATCAGCCTTGAAACTGATTCATTGAAATTCATGCTTGAAATCTATGTTCTAGTATTGCTAAAATCAGCCTTGAAACTGATTCATTGAAATTCATGCTTGAAATCTATATTCTAGTATTACTAAAATCAGCCTTGAAACTGATTGAGTGATTAATAAATCTTTTTACTAGTCTTGCTAAAATCAATTGATTGTTAAACCCTAATTGCATGATTAATTGAATCTGTTTTTGCTAGTCTTGATAAACCATAATATTATGAGCACATAGAAATAGTATTGCTGAGACTTGTTAGAAATTGACTGATTGATTAAATGCCTTTAAGATTGATAGTCTCATTGTCCTCACAAGATTGAAATCCGAATTGATTGTTTTTAAGAGTAATGCCGCATGAAAAGTGTACCTAAATATTGAGTGATATATGATTTGAGATGTCGAAAAGCAACCTGAATTTTGCTGCCATAAATCTCTCTGAAGATAATTATTTACGGTGGGCATTGGATACAAAGATTATCCTAAAGTCAAAAAGACTTGGTGAATGCATCATAGAAGGCAATAATGCCAATGAGAAAGATTGATACAGGGCAATATTAATTATTAGCCATCATCTTATTAAGAGTCTCAAATATCAGTATCTGACTATAGAGAATTCTCTAGACCTTTGGACAGAGTTAAAAATCGAGATATGATCACCAAAGAACGGTGTTATTACCAAAGGCCATATTTGATTGGAGGAATCCCAGAATCCAGGATTATAAATCCGTGGATGAGTCTATTGCTAGCTGGGCGAAATAATGGATTACTGATGAGAAACAGTGAATTGAGACCTCCTGGATTAACCCCATTACCTGATACCAATAAGGTCGCAGAAGAAAAAAAAAAGATAACCACGTCCAGAATGATAGACCACACGGTCATGGCCGTGGAGGGTGGAAAGGACATGGCCATGGCCACTATAACATATTTGGCCGTGGGAATCACTATGGCAGAGGCCGTGGGTATCAACCCAATTTGAGCCATGGTCAAGGCAGTGGCCGTGGTATATCCTTTAAACCACAAAGCTCGACCAAATCAGTGTGCCATAGATGTGGAATGGGGAACCATTGGGCTAAGATATGAAGGACTCCCAAACATTTTTGTGACCTCTATCAAAGAGAGTCTGAAAGGGAAGAATCCTGAAACCCACTTGGTCTATAAAGATGGTGAAAATAATTTCGAACATGATCAAGATGATCTTATGGAATATGAGACTTACACTACAAGAAAACATCAAGGATTCTGAGGGAAAAAATCGTCGGAATTTCGTCGGAATATCGTTATTCCGACGAAATTCCGACGAAACACGTCGTCGGAAATAATTCCTCGGAATTTCTTTTTTCCTCTGAAATCCCTCGGAATTTTCCGACGGAATTCTGAGGAAATAAATTTCCGAGGAAATTCCGAGGATCCCTTGTTTGTCGGAAAAGTCCTCGGAATATACCGAGATAGAACTTCGTCGGGATAATTCCTCGGAAGTTCATCGATCGATGCGTGTTTGGACATATATACATCGATCGATAGGAGTATACCGACGGACTTTTTCCTCGGTTTATTCCGAGGAACTGTTCCCTCGGTATATTCCGAGGGATCCGTTCCTCGGAATTTTTCGAGGGAGTTGTCCCTCGGAAAATTCCGAGGGAAATGTCCCTCGCTATATTTTTTAAAAAAAACGGATCGATCGATGCGTTTTTGTTCAAAAACGCATCGATCGATCTAGTGAAAAATATAATTAATTTCCTCGGAATGTAAAAAATATTAATTTTTTTGAAAAAATAAAATTTCTGAAATTTAAATTCGAAAATATGAAATTAAAAGTAAAATTGAAATCATATTAATTAATATTCAAAGTTTCACAAATAAAAATAAAACATTCCGAGATTGGGGAAAAAAAAAACTACGGGTCTGGCACGTCCGGGAACACCTCGTTCGGGTACATCCTCTGCATCATCTCCATCATTTGCTGGTTCAGCCTCCTCTGTGCCTCATAGCCCGCCTGTTGAGCCGCCATCTGGGTCTCCAACAAAGATATTCGATCATCTTTGTCCTTCAACTGAGCCGTAAGTACTTCTGGATCAACAAAGGGCGGTGGTGCAGAAGAAGGAGGAACCGACCGGGTGCGACGACCCAAACCGAACAAACGTCCCTTCTTCTTTGGAACCGACTGAATAGAAAAAAGCCAAATTTAGAAATTTAAACCAAGAAATAAATGAATTGAACTTTAAAAAAAAAGAACTTACGGATTCAACGATTTCGTTGATTCGAAACCGGGACAAGTTGGTCGAAGCCGTCGAAGCGTCATCCTCGGTTTGAAGCTGAGACACTTCGTCTACCACCTGAGTTTGGACCAGGTCGACCACGTCCCTCACAAGACCGTCATCAATCTGGCCGGTCTTCTTGTTGGTATACGCCCTCCTCATTAGGGCGAGATCATCGACCGGCTCGCCATCATTTTCTTCCGCCTTGAAAAAAAACATAAAATTAAAGAAACATTAGAAATTAGAAGAAATGCACAATAAATTTAAATTCTGAAACTCAAATAATTGAAGAAAAAGCGGTTGAACTTACCATGCGATCTCCGAGAGTGGCAATAGATTGAGCACCCAAGTTATGCTTGTAGATGCCCTTCCCTTTACGGTCGCTCCTGCGGTTGGTGGAGTTGGTGGAAGAAGTTTCTTTCGTCTCCTCCTTATCCCAATGCGCACACAACTCCTTCCAGACCGTGTCGTTCATCGACTTTGGGACCTTTTAATTAAAAAAAAAAAAAAAGTTTAATAAATTAAAAAATAGTTTAATAAATTAAAAAATTGTTTAATAAATTAAATCGAACCTTATTGATTTCCCACTTCTTCTTCCACTCGTGGATCTGCTTCCCATAGTTGTCCATTACTTTATGGACGAAGTGGTGATAGATAAAGAGCGTCTCATCGGAATTCCAGTTGAACTCTTGCTGAAAAAAAAACACAATTAGTAGAAAATTTATATTAAAGATTAAAAATATAAGTAAAAAATTAGAATACTTACCGCAAACTGACGAAACCACAGAACCTGCTTGTCGGTTGGGAAGTGAGTGAAAGTCGGATGTCCACTGTCGAGGGCCGAGTACATCATACGGTTGATCCATGCGCTGATCCCGTTCCCGGATCGGTTGAACCTTATTAAAAGAACAAACGGTTAATAATGAATCCAAATTTAAAGAAAAAAAATGTTTAATTACCATGTTTGACCCCGTCCATGTGGATACGGAGTGAGATACGGAAGATGGTCACGACCGGGCTGTTGAACCAACTCCGCAACCCTCATCACTCCCGGAGGACCCGGAGGAACAGGAGCGGATGCAGCAGCGGGAGCGAGAGGAGCATGAGCGGGTGCAGCAGAGGGAGATGTATGGTTGGAGCTGTGGGGCGAAGGGGAATCCTGAAAATGGCTGGAATCCCGAGACTGGCTCCCCGTACCACCACGACCACGACGCTGTCGAGGCCGGGTCTGATCATCATGAGACCTGTAAATTAAAAAAATATATTTAATAAATACAGAAATATATAAATTAATTTTTTTTATTAAAAAAAATCCCAAATAATTTAATCACAGAAAAAGATTTATATATATTAAATTTTTTTAATAAATATATAAAAATAGTTCTAATAAACAAAAAATAGTTTTAATAAATAAAAATTGTTTAATAATTACAAAAAAATAGTTTTAATAATATATATATATATGAAAAATATTTTTAAATCCCAAATAATAGTATTTAATCACAAAAAAAGTTTTATAGATATTTAAAATGTTTTGTAAAATCCAAAAAATCGAATTTATATAGAAATTTTTTTTTGTAAAATCCAAAAAATCGAATTTATATAGAAAAATCGTTTTGTAAAATACAAAAATCGATTTTATATACAAAAATCGATTTTATAAATACAAAAAATAAAAAAATTATAAAAAAATTCTAAATCAATTCAACAAAACAAATTATTCAACCAAATCACAATTCTAAACCTATTATACAACCAAATCACAATCCTAACCAATCACCCTAACAAAAATCTATCAAAACTACACAAAAACCTAACAAATAGAACCTAAGAGAGTGGGATAGGGTCCTTACATGATTTGTGTAAGAGAAGAGGGAGATCGCCGGAGATATCGTCGGATTTCAGGGGGAAATCGCCGGAGAGAAAGAGAGGAGTCGCGCAGAGGAAGAAGAGAGAAATGGGGAAGAAGAAGGGGCTCGTGGTTATAAAACCTAGGGTCCGACGGACATTATCCGTCGGAATTCCGTCGGAATTCTAATTTCAATTTTCGCGAAATATTTGCCCGGTAAAATGAAAATATTCCGAGGAAATTCCGACAGATAGTAAAATATCCGTCGGAATTTCCTCGGAATATTCCGAGGAAATACCGAGGAACTAGTGTTTGGGGTTTCAAAACATCAATTTTTTTTGCCGTATTTCATTTCTTATACAATTGTAATGCATACCATTGAGGATTCTTTGTATACATGAGCATAAACCATGAAATAACAAATTTCAAAACTAATTGAAAGTATTCCCTTTACCGTTCATTAAAAGGTATAAGTGTTTCTCTTATGTTGCGAGATTTCGTTCATACAATCGGAAAAGTGTTAATTATACGGTAAGGAACAAATTTTTGACTTCATAATGAACGTAAGACACTTAATAAGGGTTATATAGGTGTTATTCAAACGGCAAAACGTTGTTTTCGGTTTAAAAACCCTATTTCCTCGGAATTTCCTCGGATTATTCCGAGGGAACTCCGAGGAAACCCTCTTCTTCCTCGGAATTTCCTCGGAATATTCCGAGGAAATTTCGACGAACTAGTGTTTGGGGTTTCAAAACGTAATTTTTTTTAAAAAAAACGCATCGATCGATGCGTTTTTGAACAAAAACAAATCGATCGATTACTAAGATGGCCCGGGCCGTAAGATTGTGATCGATCGATGAGAGTATCCCATCGATCTATCGACAATCTGAATTGTTCCTCGGAATTTCCTCGGAAAATCTTGTATGTTTTTTTAAAAATGCATCGATCGATGCGTTATAGAACAAAAACGCATCGATCGATTACTAGGATGGACCGGGCCGTAAGATTGTGATCGATCGATGAGAGTATCCCATCGATCGATCGACAATCTGAATTGTTCCTCGGAATTTCCTCGGAAAATCTTGTACGTTTTTTTTTAAAACGCATCGATCGATGCGTTATAGAACAAAAACGCATCGATCGATTACCAAGATGGCCCGGGCCGTAAGAATGTGATCGATCGATGCGTTATAGAACAAAAACGCATCGATCGATGCGTGTTCGGAAAACAGAATTATAAGGCAAAACCCGACCTTTTTTGGATCTAAACCTTAGAACTCTCATCCCCTCCGATTTCCCCTATAATTCGCCCCCCCTTTCTCTCTCTATAATCATCCGATTTGAACAATTTTGGGCTCTATTCCACTTGATTTTTCGAGCTCTACCTGATTCCTACACTCGTCTTCACCCTAAGACAGGTATACTCCGCGAATCTCCACATTCTGAAATCGTGTTCTTGAGCAATTTTTTGGGTTTTGTGAATTTCTTATTTCCGTGTTGATTCCTTGATCAAATATGCATGAAACAGATGCTTAAACATGGAATAGAACACAATTGTCGGTGATCAACGAGTTTGGAACATGATTTGAGATGATTTAGGGATAGAAATTTTTTTTCAATTTCGTTTTTTTTATCACAACTCGATTTCGCTTTTCATTTTCATGTTGCTTTGAGTTCTTAATTGATTATAACCATGTTGAGAGCAATGATTCTATTTTGTAGAGAATGAAGCGCACGAAAACATCAGCAAAGAAAAACACACAAGAAGAGGGTTCGTCACAGCTGGAGAAGCAAAGGCCAAAGAAGTGGGATAAGTCTGATACCACCCACTACAACAACATGAAGAAGGTAGCCGTTCCGGCTACACAACTAGCATGTCCTGAGACGATGACAATATTGGGAATCAAAGCAGACATTGAAGGACTGTTCCAGAACATGGGTCTAGGCCAACTATGCAACCTCAAGGAACCCACTTATCCGGAGTTGGTACGCCAGTTCATAGCATCCGCATACGTCACCCGTCCCGATGATAGCCATCAGGAAGGTTTTCTGGCATTCGTAGTGCAGAAAGTATACTATGAGGTATCTTTCACAGACCTCTGCGGACTATTTGGATTGAGTGCGGGGGAGAGGACATCTGGTCTTTATTGGACTTCAGAGCTGTTGAACTTCTGGGAAACGATTGGCACAGGGGTTTATAGATCTTCTCAGGCAAAGGAGTCACTTATCCGGAGCCCAGTACTGAGATATGCGACACGCCTCATTGGCTCATTGCTATACGGGACAACCACAGCCGCATCAGTCACGCAATGGGAGTTGTGCCTCCTGTACCAAGGTGTGAGGCATTTGCTACCGGCATTTGGAAACTCTACATTCCCACCTGCTACTGCCTTCAACATGGGAGCGGTGCTGGCCGCAAACTTAGCAGGATACAAGGGGAAAGTAACCAAATCCAAGAGCAATGCATGTGGATTTGGTGCAGTGATTACTCGGATCCTTAGACATGTGGGTGTAGACTGCGAGAACCAGCAGGTAGCACTGGACAGATCGAACAACATTGCTTGGAACTACCTGGATGTCATTTCTCTAGTAAGTAAGGAGTTCATAGCTGGTCCCCACTCGAGGATCCATCGGGATGGTCCTTACGTCTACGTATTCCAGGACCGAGCGAAGAAAACACTCTACTGCCACCTGCCTCAGATCGGCCTGACTGCTCTACTTTCAGAGGCTGCAGTTGAGTTCCTACCCCCTGCTACCGCACTAGTAGACAAGCCATCCTTCTTCACGCCAAAATATCAGACCAAAGGCAAGGGCGTGGTTGATGAAGAAGGACAAGATGAGGCTGCACAAGCCATTCCAGATGATTCACAACCCCATCAGCTACTCCCATCAGACTCCAGCCAGTACAAGCTGCAAGAGCTTCCACCGAACGCCACTTCGCGCCAGCAACAACATTGGAGAGATCAGAGCATAAAGACAAACAACGACATGCTACACAAGATCTGGGCTGCCATTTCACGTATCAGGCCGTGTCGTTGCCAAAAGGATGATGTAGTTCATCGGGACAACTCTCCATCCAGCTCTGGTTCGGGTTCGAGTGGTACACACAGGGTAAGAAAGAGGTCCAAGAGACCCAACGATGCAGGAACATCTGGAGCAGGAGACGAGGAGTAGGAGCTATCACCGGCTATTTTATTTTCTTTTCTATTCTAACGTTTTATGGTCTTATTTTCTGTTAATTTTGAACTGAGTTTTTTTTTAGGTTTCTTAATTATGAGTTCGTATTTCTTTTACATGGTTTCTTTGTTTTATTTGGTTGTGTTTTGTGTAGCTTTTAATTCGTATTCAGCTTTGCCTTGCTAGATAAACCAAATAACTATTATCCGAGGAAAGAGGTTATATCAAGTGTTCCTCGGAATTTCCTCGGTATTTCTTAAAAAAAAAAAAATAAGTTCAATGGTAGTCTGTTTCCGAGTCATCATCACCAGATGAATCTGAATCTGGATCTTGGTGAAACTCTCCAATCACTGGTTCATCCTCTACGTGAACGACGGCTTCCTCTCCAAAGTCGGTTAAATCGACTACAAGGCCAACTCCAGCTAAATCTTCTGCTGCACTACAGTTGCCGGATGTGCTTGGTTGTAGTGGGTCTTCCAGCTCAGAACTTCCCTGAACTCGGCCTCTCGGGTTGAGTCTTGTAACAGTAACCCATGGATCATCTCTGTTCCTTACCCGGGGGTACTTGATATAACAAACCTGTAACATTTAGAAAAATTATAAATTAATACACATGATGATGAATCATTCTGAATAATTAACATTTAATTACCTGATCGGCCTGGGAAGCAAGAATGAAAGGATCATAATATTGCAGCTTTCGCCTCGAATTTACTGATGTAACACCAAATGCATCTGTTCTCACACCTCGATCTGGGGTGTTGTCGTGCCAATCACAATAGAAAACAGTACAGCGCAATCCAACCATGCCCAAATACTTGATTTCCAAAATCTCATGTATGTGTCCGTAGTATACATCATCTCCTGATGCAGAACAAACGCCAGCATCATAAGTCGTACTCGAACGTCTCCTCTTCTGAGTTGTGAATGCATATCCTCGAGTACAAAATCTCGGATATGACTTCACAACAAAGTTTGGTCCAACGACCATCTCACGTATCCAATCGTCAAATGTTTCACCTCTGGCCAAACCAGCAGACACCTATTAATAGCACATATATATATATTATATCAATAAATGTGAATTAGTATAAATATGTGATAAAATATATTTTAATTTGTTTAAAGCACTCACATAAGTAAACATCCATCCAGTAAATTCTCTCTGCTTCATTTCTTCTAGTTCGTCCTCTGTGGCGTATCTATACTCGAACCGCTTTTCTGCCATGAAAATCCTGTATATGATGACAATAATGTAATTAATTAAGATTTAAATTTCAACTTGTTAAAATAAAAATTTGTAAGCTCATTTATTTACCTCTCATATTGAAGAACGTCTTCGCAGTTGGTGAGCAAATATGTTTGCAAATGACTGCGCTCCTGCTCAGTAAGTCGACGGTCCTTTGGTTTTCCGCTAAGTCGTCCAACGTCTGTGAAAATGTCTGGAACCGTAACATGATATGTTGCCCGTTCGCCTCTATCATCATGCCGAGCAGGTCTTCTGTTTTTGGTCTGAACTTCTGCTGGAAAGTAGTACTCGGCAAAGTTTGAAGTTTCTTCATTGATCATCTGTGCGACTATAGAACCTTCCACCCTACTTAAATTTTTCACCATCTTCTTCAAATGGAACATATACCGCTCATACAGATACATCCATCTATACTGCACAGGACCACCAAGTTCCAATTCTCTTGCCAGGTGAATAACAAGATGCTCCATAACATCAAAAAATGAGGGAGGAAATATCTTCTCAAGGTTGCACTGAATCACGGCTATGTTAGTCTTCAAATTTTCAATACCTTCAAGAGTCACTGATCTCGTGCATAAATCGCGGAAGAAACCACTTATCCCTGCAATTGCTTCATGAACATTTCGTGGTAATAGTTCCTTGAAGGCGAACGGAAGGAGGCGCTGCATCATTACATGGCAATCGTGGCTTTTCAAGCCAGTAAACTTTCCTTCCTTTCTGTCGATACAGTTACGCAAATTTGATGCGTAACCGTCTGGAAATTCCACATCGTTTGAAATCCAATCAAAGAACGCATCTTTTCCCGCTGCATCAAGTCGGTATATGGGAAAAGGAGCCCTACCATTCTCATCAACATGAAGTTCTGAACGAGCACATATATCGACTAAATCCAGTCTTGACTTCAAATTATCCTTTGTTTTACCTTGAACATTAAGGATCGTGTTCATGAGATTGTCAAAAAAGTTCTTCTCAATATGCATGACATCTAAATTATGCCTTAGCAGATGATCCTCCCAGTATGGCAGATCCCAGAAAATACTTTTTTTGTGCCAGTTATGTAGTTCTCCAACAGCATCTACCGGAAAACGCTCATGTCCACCGACTTCTGGCGTCCTTTCTGCACCAAAATCTCTTAGTTGTATCTTCAAATCTTTCCCACAAATTTCCGGAGGTGGACTGTCAAACACCCTCTTGTTCTTCGTAAACAAATTCCTACTCCTACGATATGGATGATCAGGTGGTAGGAATCTCCTGTGACAGTCAAACCAACACGTTTTCCTTCCGTGCTTTAGTTGGAAAGCATCAGTGTTATCTTGACAATATGGACATGATAGCCTTCCATGCGTTGTCCATCCAGACAACATACCATATGCTGGAAAATCACTTATTGTCCACATTAGTACTGCCCGCATTTGAAAGTTTTCTTTACACGAAACATCGTATGTTTCAGCACCTTGAGCCCATAGTTGTTGCAACTCATATATTAGTGGCTGAAGAAACACATCAAGTGATCTCTTAGGATGCTCTGGTCCGGGAACGAGAATCGAGAGAAACAAAAACTCTCGTCGCAAGCACAAGTTTGGGGGGAGGTTGTATGGTGTAAGAATGACGGGCCATAGAGAATACTGTCTTCCACTCTTGCCAAACGGACTGAAACCATCAGTACATAATCCAAGGTAGACATTTCTTCTCTCATACGCAAAGTCGGGATACTTTGATTGGAAATGCTTCCACGCTTTTGCATCTGAAGGATGTCTGATCTCACCATCTGTTGAGTGCTCCGCATGCCATCTCATTGGTTGCGCTGTGCGTTCAGACAGATACAACCTCTGCAACCTTTCCGTCAAAGGTAAATACCACATCCTTTTATATGGCACTGGAACTCTTCCACTCGTATCTTTATAACGAGGCTTTCCACAAAATTTGCATGTAACCCGCTGTTCATCCGCCCTCCAATAAATCATGCAGTTGTCGCTGCATACATCTATTACCTGATACGATAAACCAAGACCAGCTACGAGTTTCTGAACCTCGTAGTATGAACCAGGAGCTACATTATCCTCGGGTAGAATACCTTTTACAAAATCAGCAATCGCATCCACACAGTCTTCAGCCAAATTATAATCTGTTTTAATGCCCATCAATCTTGTAGCAGATGATAAAGCTGAATGACCATCTCTGCAACCTTCGTACAATGGTTGCTTTCCAGCATCCAACATATCATAAAATCTCCTAGCTTCTGCATTGGGTAAATCTTCCCCTCTAAAATGATCATTTACCATCTGCTCAGTACCTACACCATAATCTACATCCGTTCTAATTGGTTCTTCTAATCTAACCGCTGGCTGAGGTTCACTAGTACTACCATGTTCATAATCAGTTTCCCCATGATGATACCAAATTTTGTAACTTCGTGTAAACCCACTCAAATATAGATGAGTCCAAACATCCCACTCTTTAATAACCTTTCTATTTTTACAATTAGAGCAAGGACATCTTAACATACCTGTTTTTGCTTCCGGTTGTCGGTGAACTAACCCCATGAATTCAGTTATACCTCGTTGGTATTCTTCCGTAAGCAATCTCGTGTTCGGATCCAAATGAGGTCGATCGATCCAAGAACGAAAATAATTTGAAGAAGACATATTTTTTATGAATCAAATTCGTGTGTAAATAGAGTAAGAGGGAGGATGAAGATATGAAGTGAATGAAGAGGAAGAGGAGTGCTTGTATTTATAGTTTAAATCCTGCCGACATACCGAGGAAATTCCGACGGACAAAACTAGTTCGTCGGAATTTCCTCGGAATTTTGTAAAATCCCCCAACGGCTCTCCAACGGCTATAATATTTCCTCGGAATTCATCGGTTTTTTCCGAGGAACACAGTTTTCCTCGGAATTTCCTCGGAATATTCCGACGGACTGTAGTTTCCTCGGAATTCCGTCGGTATATTCCGAGGAAATTCCGAGGAAACCCAATTTTGTGTTTCCTCGGAATTTCCTCGGAAATTCCTCGGTATATTCTGAGGATTTCATTTTCCGTCGGAATGTCCGTCGGAATGTCCGTCAGAATATCGCTGTTTTCTTGTAGTGTTATGATTGCCTAAAAGAATCAAGTTGATAATCTGATTTCGACATCAAACTTGTGTGATTGCTTTGCTTGTATGTTTTCTCTGATTTTTATCTCCTTGAATTTATTTCTATTACATTGTCTGCTTAGATTAAATGAATGAATGATTTTTCTATATGAGTACACTGAAAAACGCCAATATAAGTACTAAAGCAGGTATCGCCAGTCTTAAAGAAGACTATGGCTAGGCTAATATATTATTGCCTAAGGGTATGCATCTAGAAATCAGTGATGCCTTATATTCACCCAGCTCTAAGAGCAAGAGCAGCCTATTGATTTTTAAAGATATAAGAATGAATGGTTTCCATATTGAAACAATGGGCGAAAGAACAAAGAGTTCCTTCAGATATATGTATAAAATCGCCCAATGCCATAATAAGTCCTAAAGACTATACCTGCATTCTCTACTGACCTAGACTATGCATAGATCAGTATGATAGAGGCTAAAAGCCTGCGAAAATATACACTTTATGGCACGACCGGATTGGCCATCCTGGTCCAAACATGATGCAAAAATTGATATTCAAAAGACACACATTAAAAGATAAGAAGAGTTATCCCAAAGAATCTCACGTGTGTAGCATGTACACAAGGGAAACTCATTAGACCATCACCAGTAAAACGGCTACGAGCCCCTTTTTCATAAATAAAGACTATATGTCTAGATAATACTGGTGAATACAATTTCCCAAACAGTTGAATATCTCAAGAAAGAGTTTGAGATGAAAGATCTTGGAAAACAAAGTTTTGTTTGGGATTAACAATGAAATCCTTGTGCATCAAATAGTATATACAGAAAAGGGTACTCAAGAGATTTAATATGGACCAGTCTCACCCATTATCTAGTACATGGGCGTGAGATCACTTGTTTTGGACACTGATCCATTCAGTCCAAAGGTGGACGATAAAGAAGTCCATTTAGTCCTGAGATGGACGATGCAGAAGTCTTGTTTTAGACACTGATCTGATTAGTCCATAAGAAGGACGATGAAGAAGCCTTTGATTTTGGTTTATTTTATACTAACCAGCCCAAAGAGGGGTTATTTGGTTTTGTTGATTTGTTTTCAGACAGGTTATGTTTTACACATGGTGGTACACGCATATCACAACAATATCATCTAAGATTTTGTGTGAGTGTATTTGAGGTCGATGACTCAATATGTTCGATCAGATTGTGGCATGACCGATGGTAAAGAAGAACCAACTATCATGTTCGAGGACGAAGCATATTCTGTCCAAGATCTTCATCACTCACGGATTGCAGAAAATTGGAGAGGTCCAAAGGACCTTCAGTAATGTCCAAATCAGGGGGAGCAATGTGTGTTGTACTCTTTTTCCTTCACCATGGTTTTGTCCCAATTGGGTTTTTCTGGTAAGGTTTTAATGAGGCAACATTAAAGCACATTACAAGCTCTAAATGATTATGGCATCTAAAGAGAGTGTTATGAACCAGATTGTGGATGGCTCATAACCAAAAGATTATGATTTATAATATTTTCATCTATTTATGACGGTGTAATCTCCTATATAAAGAACCTCTATGTTTTGAATAAATATAGACTTTTCCTTTACTTTTATAACAAAAACCAATAAACACATCATAAAGCATAATTTTGTGTTTCATTGAGTTTCTCTCTTGCATACACTAAATGGTTGCAGGGATGGAAATTTCAAAACTACTTTCTATACTATCTTACATATTCTTTTTAGCCCTGGTTTATTCATTCTGCTCCATAACGCCAACTTCTTCGAGCTCTTTACAACATGACTTCATCAAATGTCTCCACAGAAACACACACATCGATTTCCCACTCGACCAAACGTTCTTTGCCCCTGCCAAAATCGTTTCTATGTTTAACGAAGTCCTGGAATCTACCGCTCAGAATCTCCGATTCTTGACAAAATCAATGCCTAAACCGGGATTCATATTCAACCCGATTGACGAGTCTCACGTCCAAGCTTCCATCATATGTTCCACGAAACATGATATTCATCTCCGTGTCAGAAGCGGCGGTCACGACTACGAGGGCCTGTCATATGTCTCAGAGATCGAAAAACCCCGTTTATATTGATGGATCTGTCAAAGCTGAGAGAGATCAACGTTAATATCAAAGACAACAGTGCTTGGGTTCAAGCAGGTGCCACAGTTGGACTACAGGTATAGACAGGGTCGTGCATATATGGGTTGGATGTTTTATCCGTTAAATTTGATTCAATTCGTTATTCTTTATTTCGATTTCATCTAAAAAATCCGGATATCTGTAAATTTTTGGAGCAAATTAAATATTAAAAATTAATAGCGGCTAAAAACAAAGCAAATCACAAATACTAAAAAAATCAGGATCGGATATCCCCTCCGCTCTTTTTTGTTATACAAATAGAGAGTTGTAAATACATAATTTTATATAGTTATTATTTTAACATATAATTTTAATAATATCATTTATCAAATTACTTATAAAATTAATAAATTAAAAAATAAAAATAAAAAATCCTTATAAAACTACATTTTTTTAAAAAAAAATTATGTTTTATAAAAATTAATTAATTTTGAAAATTTGTGGAACATATAGTTTCAATAATTTTTCCCTTTTGTTTTATATGCAAAAGATATTTTTGAAAACAAACGTGTATATGTTTTTTAGATTTACTTGTACTGAAAAAATAGACGAGATATTCGTATATATCAATAAATATTTGTAAATGTTTCCGAACATCCAAAAAACCTGATGTCTGTATTTTTCCAAAGCAAAGAAAATTGGAAAATTAGATATTCGTAAACTACGAAGCAAATTACAAATACTGAAAACTACACTACTATCCGCTTGTGTATGATATAATATTGGGAAAAAGGCATTGGTCTTGTGCCTCCATATAATATGTAAGATATAGAGTCCAAATTTACAAAAATTACTCAACTTAACTATTCAGTACTCCCTTTGTATCACAATAAGTGGGTTTTAAGGTCTTTGCACACTTATTAAGGAATTACAAAATTTTATTCAATCTTTCTCGTTTGTGTAAAAACAACAAAGTACATATAATTCAACCAATAAAAAATCATACTGCAGGATACAAATAGTCAAAAACATAAAATTGCATTTACTTTTTACATGAAAACTTGAAAACATCACTTAAAATGAAACAATTTTTTTCTCTTAAAACACCACTTAAAGTGATACGGAGGGAGTAATATTTTCCTATTACGCTTATATTTGAAGTCAAGATCAAACATCATCAAAAATATACATATTTTCTTTCCTACTTTTTTTATTCAAGCTGTAAATATTTTAATAATGTTTTGCCTTTCAAATATTTTTCCACAAAATCTTCTTGGTTATGTTAAATTTATAATTAGTTCTTTTTTATATTTAGTGGTGTAAATGTTGTTGGTTAACATGCTAGATTTTATTTTGTTGTAAACATATGCTTGTTTAGTTTCTTATTGCGTGGATAGTAACTATTTTCGTTTTGTTCTTCTGAATTTTCTTTAAAAATATAAATAGAGAAAAATGTCCTTTAACATTATTATTTGTTTTAGACCTTCTTAATTTTTATTTTTTCTTAACTATTTAGTATAGTTGAAATTTCATTAAAATGTTTATAAAATAATAGTTTACAACTTGCCTTACGCCCCCATAAGGGCTGGCACGACACTGGGTATAGATTGGGAAACATAAGAGTAGAAGAATCTTTCAGGAACTGAATCTTTGATTTTTACATATAAAAAGGAAACTGTTTTGTTACCTATAGGATTGCAGAGAAGAGCAAAGTCCATGGGTTTCCGGCTGGTTTGTGCTCGAGCTTAGGCATAGGAGGGCACATAACAGGCGGTGCTACGGTTCCATGATGAGAAAATACGGTCTTGGTGGAGATAACGTGCTAGACGCAAAGATTGTTGATGCCAACGGTAAAATACTCAACCGAACCTCAATGGGGGAGGATATGTTTTGGGCAATTAAAGGAGGTGGTGGAGCTAGTTTCGGCATAATTCTTGCATGGAAGATCAAACTTGTTCCTGTTCCTAAGACCGTAACTGTCTTCACCGTCACCAAAACGTTACAACAAGACGCCACAAGGATTCTTTCTAAGTGGCAAGTTGTTGCAGACAAGCTTGTGGAAGAGCTATTCATCAGAGTGATCTTCAACGTAGCTGGAAACAATGGAAACAAGACTGTAACAACGTCATACAATGCTCTGTTTCTTGGCAACAAAGGCATGTTGATGAAAGTCATGAAGAAGAGTTTTCCGGAGCTAGGTTTAACAAGGATAGAGAGTGTTGAAATGAGCTGGATTGAATCCATTGTTTACATTTCTGGATTCCCTAGCCAAACGCCTACTAACGTTTTGCTTCAAGGGAAGTCGCCTTTCCCGAAGATCAACTTCAAAGCCAAATCTGATTTCGTGAAGAAGCCTATTCCTGAATCCGGGCTTAAAGGGATGTTCAAGAAGTTCCTTAAAGAAGATAGTCCAATGATGATATGGAATCCTTACGGAGGAATGATGGCGAAAATCTCTGAATCCCAAATCCCTTTTCCACATAGAAAAGGAATCATCTTCAAGATTCAGTATATGACGGCTTGGCCTAACAGCGAGAAGCGACCGAGCAGGCACATCAACTGGATAAGAGATTTGTACAGTTACATGATGCCTTACGTCTCAAGCAATCCACGGCAAGCCTACGTGAACTACCGTGATCTTGACCTAGGAAAGAACAAGAAAAACACAAAGACAAGCTTCAAACAAGCTCAAGTCTGGGGAGCAAAGTACTTCAAAGACAATTTTAACAGACTGGTGAGAATAAAATCAAAGGTTGATCCTGATAACTTCTTCAGACACGAACAGAGCATCCCACCTCATGTTTGAATCTAAGCTAATGATAACGACAATTATATCAATCAAATAAGAATATAAATCTTAAAGATAATTCTTAATAAACAATTTGTCAATCAACCTTATAAACTGTATTTGATGTTTTCCTCCTCACAAGTTGTTCCAATCAGCATTTCTCTTTTTCCCGTAACCCAGTTTGTTTATCTAAAATCTTGATTGATTATATTCAATAGTATAATCTTTTTTTTTTCAACAGTATAATCTTGAAAGAGTCCCCAACTATAAATCTTGTTTGAATGCTTGTAAGAAAACTTAGAAGGATTTCTAACATTAAAACCTATAAACTAAGTTTGTTTTAGTAAAAAACCCCTAAACTAAGTATTTAATGAAAAAAACCTTCAAACTAACTGTATTTAAAGAATTAAACCCTAACAGGTCATAATTACCATTATTACCGGTAAATCTTTAGTTTAGGAGTTTCTACATTAAATAAACATAGTTGATGGTTTTACTATTAAAAATAAAAAAAATTCAAAATTTTATAATATTATCTAAAAATTAGTAACTTAAATTTTCAAAATTAGCATTTTAAATTTTTTTTTTTGTAAATATATGAATTTAATGTGTTTTTAACATTAACATTATATATGTATAAATTAAAAATGTAAAAACCCATAAAATATAATAAAAAGTATCTAAAGATTTACCTGTAATAAATTACTAAAATATTAAAATGTAATAAACATGAAAATATAATAAAAATTATATCTTATCTAAAAAAAATGTAACAATAAATCTTTAGATAATTTTTATTATATTTTATGGGTTTCTACATTTTTAATTTATACATATATAATGTTGATGTTAAAAACACATCAACCCAAATATTTACAAAAAAAATTAAAAATGCTAATTTTGAAAATTTTAGTAACTCATTTTTAGATAATATTATAAAATTTTGATTTTTTAGATTTTTAATGCTAAGATCCCTCAACTACGTTTAATTAATGTAGAAACCCCTAAACTAAATATTTACCGATAGTAATGGTAATTATGACATGGTAGAGTTTAATTCATTAAATAAAGTTATTTTGGGGTTTTGTTTTGTTAACTACTTAGTTTGAGAGTGTTTACCCAAAACAAACTTAGTTGAAGAGTTTTAACGTTAAAAATCCAACTTTGAAGGATGTCCTACAAGATGTTATGTTGGGTAACGACCCAAACCCATTTTTGGGTTTAAGTAAAAGCCGGTTAGGTCTATGGCTCGTTAGAATAAAATTTAAGGTTTTCCATTTTTTTCTCTACAAATAAGGAAGTTCCCTTCTATCTTTTATTGTTCACAAACTTAAAGCATAGCTATACAGAGAAACCTCTGAGACTCCAAAAACCCTAGCTGCCGCCTCTCTCTCTCTCTCCATCCTTGTCGGCCACGAGTCAGCATTGTGGGAAGCAGCTGGTCGTCGCCCTCCTCGCAACCAGCCAGGTTGTGCTGCTCGTAAGCTGAGTTATGTGTATTGATTGTAAGTTGTCTTTTGTGTGACACTGAGAACGGGTGACGTCTAATTGAAGGTGTTAACGTATGAGAATGAGAATGAATGTCATGTTGACACCGAGAATGGTGGTGTCTAGAAAGAGATGTTGTTGTTGAGTTGCATTGCGTTGTAGAGTTACTGAGTTTTGAGAGTGGCACCAGTAAGATCGAATCATGCCGAGTCTTGGCATAAGTGACTATTGAGCCTTCATGGTGGACAGTGCCAGATGAGCCAATGGGTCACAAGTAGGTCATTACGTAGGAGCTGCGGTTCATAGACTGGTTTGGGCGCCCGCATGACAGCGCCATGGTGGGGGGTTGACTATATGCGTGCATTAGGTCCTTGAGTTTAGGTTGCGTAGTGTCAAATCAGTGTGTAGTAATGGTTGAGTCCACTGCATTTGTTTGTTGTTATGCTATTATCACTTGATTGATTGATTGTCAATGGCTAATAAGCTCTCTTCACGCATTAAGTAATATAGAGTTTCATGCGGATAGTACTGGTTTAGAACCTCGTCACTGAGTAACCCATTTGCTCATGCTTTCCCTTTCTATTTTTCATGTGTACACAATTGTGAGTAGAAGTGATGGATATGGTTGGATTGGTATTTATCACCGAATGTAGTGCATTCGGTGTAGAAATCCGTTAAAAAAAAAAAAAAAAAAAAAAAAAAAGAGAGAATGGTCGAGTGTCTTTGTGGTGGTCGAATCGTGGGCGGAAAAGATCGATCGGGAAATTTCGAAGAACGAGGTGGTCGAAGAAGTGATCATGGGTGAACTATGAGTCGAATAAGTTGCTCTACCATAGTTAGAAGATGTCTTAGATTGATCAGACGGACGTTTTGGAAGCATAACAATTTTGGAAGCACGACGGTTTAGAAGCTCGACGTTTTTGAAGACCGACGTTTCTTCATCACGAAGTTTCCTCGGAAAATCTTCATATCAGTAAAATATTATTCTGGAGACATCATAAGTTGGAAGCAGGACGGGAATTAAGCACGACGGGAAGCAAGCACGACGGGATCGAAGCACGACGGGAAAACCTGAAATTGGGCGAAAACCCTAATTTCGGTATTATGGAATTCTTCGAGGAAGCCGGAGGCTCGGGAAATATTTTTACAGGATATCAGAATTCATCTGGAGTCTATTAAAAATATTTAGAGCATCAGAACGGGAGCGGAAAAATATTCGGGATTGATCACGGGTCAGAAATTTGCCGGAAGGGTAAAAAATCGCGTAAACCGACCGAGAAGCCCGAGGTGGCTCGTTGCATGGGTTCAGAACGTGGTGTCAAGCATCTAACAAGCTGAGTGTCTCCAGAAGCTCGAGGTGTCGCCGTGCATGGAAGCTGTACATGCAGCCTGACATGTAGAAGCACGAGGTGGATCGACCAAGCACGAGGTGTCTCCGCGCATGCAACCGAAGCATGCTGATCGACATGTGTGTACTGGTGTGGCTTCTTGCATGCACTCCAGGCATGCATCCTGACATGTGGGAGGAGTGGTGGCGTCCTGCATGTGTCCTGGACATGCAGCCTGACATGTGGAGCACGAGGTGCCGCCGCGCATGCGTCCGGAGCCATGCGAAGCGACACACGGGCTGCCACCAACCTGAAGCTGATTGGCTGGTGTCTCCTATAAATACCCCACGACCCCAGATCATTTATTCACATCCAGACCTGTCCAAACCAAGTTAAAAACATGAGAGAGAAGTAGAAAAAGAAAGGAAGTGATTCCGAGCTATTTCGAGAATTTTAGAGAGTTTTCGAGGTCAGTTCTCTACTGATTTCGAGTCAGCGCCTAGGGACGGTTCTGTCCAACTGAATTCGTCCAGGGCACTCAGTTCCTTTGATGATCAAGTGGAGATGCTGTCCGGAGTTAGTTCAGTTCTACGGGTTCAGATCAGTCGAAGTTCTGCTCGATACTCCGCCGGGAAGTCCGAAGAACTGTCCAGAAGCTAAAGGAGGTTCTGTCCGAGTCCAGATCAGTCTGTCGAGGCTTGTCAGTTTCTTCATGGTGAAGCCGAGGTTCTGTCCAAGTCAAGATCAGTTCAGTCCAGTCCATTCAAGTCGTCCCTTGGGTTTTGGCTAAGTCCTCTCCGATCAACCAGCTACTTCTCGCCTAGAACACTGTGAGTTGGTTTTGTGTGAATTACATTTGGAATTTAGGGTAGATCGAGTAGCATATAGATTGGAATGATCACTCTATTGAATGGTAGAGTCCTTAGGGTTATTTATTTATGGAACTGGACTCAGTTTAGCAAGGGCTAAGCTGAGATGAATGGAATTAAGACTGAGTTGATAACCTGACTAGGACTAGGGCTAGGATGCATCATGTTTTCTATTCTTGCGTGTTGATATGATTGAGTGCAGGTTCCCGTTATCTTTAAAGATAGTGTCGTAGCAGGAGGCCGAACTATCTGGGTAACGGTTTGATTGAGTAGATTGATTGAGTAGATTTAATTAAATGCTTGTTCGTTTAATTAATCTTGTTGAATAAGGTTAGTCATCTCTTGGTAAGGGAGTGACTAACTGGTTGAGTTGTTTAGTGATAATGTTGTTGTTTAGGGATCTTGGCCATATAGGCCGATCTCATGGTTGTGATGTTGATACTACGGGTCCTATGCCATATAGGCTGGACTACGAGTATTAGTTGATATTTTCGTAGACTCCTATATATTGTTTAGTTTTGGGTTGGAGTCTTGTGTCGAGTGTGTGTTATGCCGACAGCAGGTGCGAAACCCGCCCATGCTAGGTATGTTTTGGGGTGG
The DNA here is from genome assembly GCF_020379485.1 of Brassica napus. Classification (NCBI taxonomy): domain Eukaryota; kingdom Viridiplantae; phylum Streptophyta; class Magnoliopsida; order Brassicales; family Brassicaceae; genus Brassica; species Brassica napus. The sequence goes on along the minus strand of NC_063450.1, from coordinate 31,778,333 downwards.
ACTAGTGTTTCCTCGCCCTCGTATTCAGCGGGTTCAAGGAAACCCCTTATTCGCTGGATCGGGAAGACTCAGATAGACGGGGTCATGGCCTATGGCTGAGTGATTACACGACGGTGTAATGTGGCAGTGACCCGAAGGACTGTGGGCTGTCGCGCGGTGACCCGAAGGACTGTGGGCCGCGGTCGGTTGAAAGTTCCTTCTTTTGGCCTTTGTGGTAGGGAGATAGGATATTGCCGATAGAGAGGAGGAACACGAAGTCACCAGGGCCCAGGTTAGAGTGTTGTGTTAGTGTGTCGTAGAGGGTTATGGAACCCTCGAGTTAATGTAGCACCGATATACGGTGTTACGAGTAAGATCGAGTCATTGGTAGTTACTATCTTGTTATTATTGTGATTGTGTTTGGTTGTTGATTGTTTGCTTGCAGGTTCTGACATTAAGTCCTAAGTCTGGTTTAGGTACCGGATTAGGCTTGTGTGTATTTTGTTAGTGTAGGCCTGACGTTGGCCTGTATGTGTTTGAGGGATTGCTTGTGAAGGGTGGTGGATATTAAAGCTATGCGGTATCATTGGTTGGCCGATCATGTTCTTGTTTGATTGTTGGTCGACCGGCTCATGATACTTGTATAGTCTAAGTGTCTAACACTACATGAGTACTGAACTCAAGCGTATATATGGTTAACTAGGGATTGGTTGTTGACTTGTTTAAATGCAGGTTCCCGTTACTTGAAGTTAGATTATGGCAGGAGGCCAAGTCTAACTTAGTAACGGTTTGCTTAGCCTTAGCTTATATTGCATGCTAGGGCTAGATTGATTGTTATTTTGGGTTGTCTGGGTTAGAGTCTAGGTTGCGGGTAGAGGCCGCCAGCTCACTGAGTAATACTAGATTACTCATCCAACTCCGTTGTCCTTTTTGCAGGTCGCTTTAGGTAAGGATGATTGGATAGCATGGTGCTGGACGTTAGGACCGCCGGTGTAGATTTTCATGCCTTTTGTAAACGGTATTGTGAATTGTGTTATGTTGACTCGATTTGGCATTAGGCCGGGCCCAGTCTTGAATTATTCAATGTATGAATATTTCTTAAATCAATAAAAGTAATTGTTTTATATGCGCTTCATGAGTACTCTGATATTTGACTAGTCCGGTCTAACACAACGTTAGGTCGTGGTACGGGTTGAAAAGCTTTAGGCCTCGATCTAACGGAAAACGCTAACTCTAGGTACGGTTGCCAAGCCTTGTGCCTTGACGCAGCGGGACGTGTTAGTGGACGAACTGGTCGAGGTCGTGGAGTAAATTTTGTGACTCTGGCCGGATCGTCCCTAACCCGTCACGTAGCGCTTCCGGACCATGGTGTTGGGTTGGACGGTCAGTCATGTTCTTGTTTGATTGTTGGCTGGCCGGTTGGCCTTTCATCTCCAACCCTTGGTGTGGGTCGTCCGTCGGTCATGTTCTTGTTTGATTGTTGGCCGGTGGGTTGACCTATGCCTAGGACGGTTCGGGGGTGTTACAGAGGTGGTATCAGAGCATGGTTTCGTCCATGCTTCCGGAACTCATGATTTAATCGGTTTTAAATATTTATCGAGTCAAAATGAGTCACAAAAGGCATTAGGGAAACCGGTCACGTCCAGCAATAAGATTTATTGTTTAAGGAATTATGATTGAAATAGTGGAATCTAGAATTGCTAGGTTGCTGGTTAGCATTGCTAGGTTGTTTGATTAGCATTGCTAGGTTGTTGTTAGTAGACTGTTGGGATTAGTTGTCTACTAACTTGTGTGTGAAGTGTTCTTTTGAATTGCAGCGAGTAAGTGTGTTCGTTGATCGGAACTTTAAGGGATGAAAACCTTAAAGTAGAGGGAGTTCGAGGCCAAACCCAAACCCGAAGCGAAGAGAGAGAGACAGATTCAGAGAACTGGGCTGTGGTATGGACTGGACAGATGGGAGGAAACAAGACTTCGTTGGGAAAGGACTTCATCAGTATTTGGGAAAAGGAAGATCGAGAAGGATTTGAGGAATCTGGACAAGTTCGTATCATGGGGAACCAGAGTGTTATGACAGAGCAACAGTAAGAGATGATCCAGCGATCATTCAACTGAAGACGATTGTGGAGGCCTTGAGGAGGACACTTAAGGAACGATTGTGGCCAGAGTAAAGAGGTTATGGAGACGAGTGGAGAATGTCGCGAAGATGAGCAATTGCGCAACTAAGAATTCGAGGACGAATTCTATTAAGAGGGGGAGAATGTAGAAACCCGTTAAAAAAAAAAAAAAAAAAAAAAAAGAGAGAATGGTCGAGTGTCTTTGTGGTGGTCGAATCGTGGGCGGTAAAGATCGATCGGGAATTTCGAAGAACGAGGTGGTCGAAGAAGTGATCATGGGTGAACTATGAGTCGAATAAGTTGCTCGACCATAGTTAGAAGATGTCTTAGATTGATCAGACGGACGTTTGGGAAGCATAACAATTTTGGAAGCACGACGGTTTAGAAGCTCGACGTTTTTGAAGACCGACGTTTCTTCATCACGAAGTTTTCTCGGAAAATCTTCATATCAGTAAAATATTATTCTGGAGACATCATAAGTTGGAAGCAGGACGGGAATTAAGCACGACGGGAAGCAAGCACGACGGGATCGAAGCACGACGGGAAAACCTGAAATTGGGCGAAAACCCTAATTTCGGTATTATGGAATTCTTCGAGGAAGCCGGAGGCTCGGGAAATATTTTTACAGGATATCAGAATTCATCTGGAGTCTATTAAAAATATTTAGAGCATCAGAACGGGAGCGGAAAAATATTCGGGATTGATCACGGGTCAGAAATTTGCCGGAAGGGTAAAAAATCGCGTAAACCGACCGAGAAGCTCGAGGTGGCTCGAGGTGCATTGCATGTTCAGAACGTGGTGTCAAGCATCTAACAAGCTGAGTGTCTCCAGAAGCTCGAGGTGTCGCCGTGCATGGAAGCTGTACATGCAGCCTGACATGTAGAAGCACGAGGTGGATCGACCAAGCACGAGGTGTCTCCGCGCATGCAACCGAAGCATGCTGATCGACATGTGTGTACTGGTGTGGCTTCTTGCATGCACTCCAGGCATGCATCCTGACATGTGGGAGGAGTGGTGGCGTCCTGCATGTGTCCTGGACATGCAGCCTGACATGTGGAGCACGAGGTGCCGCCGCGCATGCGTCCGGAGCCATGCGAAGCGACACACGGGCTGCCACCAACCTGAAGCTGATTGGCTGGTGTCTCCTATAAATACCCCACGACCCCAGCTCATTTATTCACATCCAGACCTGTCCAAACCAAGTTAAAAACGTGAGAGAGAAGTAGAAAAAGAAAGGAAGTGATTCCGAGCTATTTCGAGAATTTTAGAGAGTTTTCGAGGTCAGTTCTCTACTGATTTCGAGTCAGCGCCTAGGGACGGTTCTGTCCAACTGAATTCGTCCAGGCACTCAGTTCCTTTGATGATCAAGTGGAGATGCTGTCCGGAGTTAGTTCAGTTCTACGGGTTCAGATCAGTCGAAGTTCTGCTCGATACTCCGCCGGGAAGTCCGAAGAACTGTCCAGAAGCTAAAGGAGGTTCTGTCCGAGTCCAGATCAGTCTGTCGAGGCCTGTCAGTTTCTTCATGGTGAAGCCGAGGTTCTGTCCAAGTCAAGATCAGTTCAGTCCAGTCCAGTCAAGTCGTCCCTTGGGTTTTGGCCAAGTCCTCTCCGATCAACCAGCTACTTCTCGCCTAGAACACTGTGAGTTGGTTTTGTGTGAATTCCATTTGGAATTTAGGGTAGATCGAGTAGCATATAGATTGGAATGATCACTCTATTGAATGGTAGAGTCCTTAGGGTTATTTATTTATGGAACTGGACTCAGTTTAGCAAGGGCTAAGCTGAGATGAATGGAATTAAGACTGAGTTGATAACCTGACTAGGACTAGGGCTAGGATGCATCATGTTTTCTATTCTTGCGTGTTGATATGATTGAGTGCAGGTTCCCGTTATCTTTAAAGATAGTGTCGTAGCAGGAGGCCGAACTATCTGGGTAACGGTTTGATTGAGTAGATTGATTGAGTAGATTTAATTAAATGCTTGCTCGTTTAATTAATCTTGTTGATTGAGGTTAGTCATCTCTTGGTAAGGGAGTGACTAACTGGTTGAGTTGTTTAGTGATAATGTTGTTGTTTAGGGATCTTGGCCATATAGGCCGATCTCATGGTTGTGATGTTGATACTACGGGTCCTATGCCATATAGGCTGGACTACGAGTATTAGTTGATATTTTCGTAGACTCCTATATATTGTTTAGTTTTGGGTTGGAGTCTTGTGTCGAGTGTGTGTTATGCCGACAGCAGGTGCGAAACCCGCCCATGCTAGGTATGTTTTGGGGTGGACTAGTGTTTCCTCGCCCTCGTATTCAGCGGGTTCAAGGAAACCCCTTATTCGCTGGATCGGGAAGACTCAGATAGACGGGGTCATGGCCTATGGCTGAGTGATTACACGACGGTGTAATGTGGCAGTGACCCGAAGGACTGTGGGCTGTCGCGCGGTGACCCGAAGGACTGTGGGCCGCGGTCGGTTGAAAGTTCCTTCTTTTGGCCTTTGTGGTAGGGAGATAGGATATTGCCGATAGAGAGGAGGAACACGAAGTCACCAGGGCCCAGGTTAGAGTGTTGTGTTAGTGTGTCGTAGAGGGTTATGGAACCCTCGAGTTAATGTAGCACCGATATACGGTGTTACGAGTAAGATCGAGTCATTGGTAGTTACTATCTTGTTATTATTGTGATTGTGTTTGGTTGTTGATTGTTTGCTTGCAGGTTCTGACATTAAGTCCTAAGTCTGGTTTAGGTACCGGATTAGGCTTGTGTGTATTTTGTTAGTGTAGGCCTGACGTTGGCCTGTATGTGTTTGAGGGATTGCTTGTGAAGGGTGGTGGATATTAAAGCTATGCGGTATCATTGGTTGGCCGATCATGTTCTTGTTTGATTGTTGGTCGACCGGCTCATGATACTTGTATAGTCTAAGTGTCTAACACTACATGAGTACTGAACTCAAGCGTATATATGGTTAACTAGGGATTGGTTGTTGACTTGTTTAAATGCAGGTTCCCGTTACTTGAAGTTAGATTATGGCAGGAGGCCAAGTCTAACTTAGTAACGGTTTGCTTAGCCTTAGCTTATATTGCATGCTAGGGCTAGATTGATTGTTATTTTGGGTTGTCTGGGTTAGAGTCTAGGTTGCGGGTAGAGGCCGCCAGCTCACTGAGTAATACTAGATTACTCATCCAACTCTGTTGTCCTTTTTGCAGGTCGCTTTAGGTAAGGATGATTGGATAGCATGGTGCTGGACGTTAGGACCGCCGGTGTAGATTTTCATGCCTTTTGTAAACGGTATTGTGAATTGTGTTATGTTGACTCGATTTGGCATTAGGCCGGGCCCAGTCTTGAATTATTCAATGTATGAATATTTCTTAAATCAATAAAAGTAATTGTTTTATATGCGCTTCATGAGTACTCTGATATTTGACTAGTCCGGTCTAACACAACGTTAGGTCGTGGTACGGGTTGAAAAGCTTTAGGCCTCGATCTAACGGAAAACGCTAACTCTAGGTACGGGTTGCCAAGCCTTGTGCCTTGACGCAGCGGGACGTGTTAGTGGACGAACTGGTCGAGGTCGTGGAGTAAATTTTGTGACTCTGGCCGGATCGTCCCTAACCCGTCACGTAGCGCTTCCGGACCATGGTGTTGGGTTGGACGGTCAGTCATGTTCTTGTTTGATTGTTGGCTGGCCGGTTGGCCTTTCATCTCCAACCCTTGGTGTGGGTCGTCCGTCGGTCATGTTCTTGTTTGATTGTTGGCCGGTGGGTTGACCTATGCCTAGGACGGTTCGGGGGTGTTACATCCGGATTCCTAGGATTAGTAACAAAACAAGTTGGGAGGTCTAAACAAGGCCGGCCCTGGGCTAAAGCGGGTAAAGCCCTTGGTTTGGACGCCAAAATTGTGTTATATATTTTAGGGGCAGCAGTTTTGCTAAAAACGATAGTGGTGTAGTGGTTAGTGCTATATCTTGTGTCACGGAGGTGGTGGCTTCGATTCTTCTTTCTTACATTTTTATAGGCTATGTATTTTATTGATGGATATAAAATTTTTTGGGCTTTAGGCACCACATGGTGCTGGACCGGGCCTGGGTCTAAAGGAATAGACGTGTGTCACTTTGAACCACGTATCAGACACTGGGGAGCGGGTCGTTACATAATGAGTATATCGTGCCATTAATTCAAAATATTCTAAGCTCTTTCGTATAACAATTTTCTTTATGTGTTCAATATTTTCTCTAATAAATTTCAATAATATTTAGAAAATATTTTAAAGTTACTATTTCATCAAATATAAACTGAAATTACCAAAAATATTACAAAAAAAAACTCATACACATGTTTTTGTTACAAAGGTTTTTAAAATGATTGAGTATAGATTATAAAAAAAAAAATTTGACAAAAGAAAGTTTTAAAAGCCACCTTTATTTCTTGGTGCCTTGACTATTTTCTTTGCTGGTTGATATTAAATCTTACGAAAAAAAACTATTGAAGAAACATCATTTTGATCAATGATGGCTTTATGATTTTTTTTTAACACAGATGGCTTTATGATTAATATTAGGTAGGGACCGTAGGGTTTTTGAAAAGTCAACTAAGCTCATGATTAAAGGTTGAATTTGCACTGATGGTGAGCTGAATCTTCTTCAAAGTCAAAGAAGCTAACCGCGATTTAGATATGTATATGTAGGTGCGTGTTTTAAATAATTAACTAGAATTTGGTACGCGCGGATGTATTTTTTCAACAATACGTTACTATCTGTTTTTCATTTCATTATTGTATACTTTTTCCGTTTCATAAAAATAGATTTTTAGTGTTTTCACATGTATTAAAAACACATTAAATCACTATAATAAATGTATCATTTTCTGTAATTTTTAATTTTTAATAATTTTTAATCTATAGTAGTTTAATAAAGTCAATTAATTTTCTTGAAATTCATATTTTTTTCATAGAAAGTACAAAAAGTCTATCTTTGTGAAATAATTTGTTTTTTTCTAAAACATCTAACCTAATGAAATGGAGAGAATATCATATATGTGTCATCGTATAATTAATCGTATTTTATACATACCATCATATAAGTAATTGTATAATTAATAGTATATTATACGTACCATCATATAAATAATCACATATCTTATATTTTTAAAACTTAAGAGATTTAAGTTGGTGTTTAAAATTGGACTTTTTATTGTATTTTTCTTATATATATTGAAAAAAATTATAACGGTTATTGGAAAATATTTTAGTAAAAATCAAATTTTGAATTAATGTATATTTTGAATCATTTTTTGATATTTTCAAAATATGCTTTGGTGTCGATATTGGAGGAAAAATTATTTGGTGGGAAAGGAAAATTATTCTTTACATTAATTGTTTATTGTTAGTTGTAATTATTTTAGGAAATTATTTAGGGTACACAATTATTTACTACTTGGAAAAGGCAAACATTATTTAAAGATAGGTGCATTTAATTTTTAGTGGTATTTGGTTGTAAATATTGTGCAAGTTTAAAGATTAGTCTTAATTAATGTGTATTTCTATTTTAATACTAGATTAGATGTTGTTGTTTAAATGAGGACTTAGGAATTTTTACAGATTTGAGAACTGAAAAGAGAAATTGTTGTTTTTTTACAAAAAAAAAAAAAAAAAAAAAGAAACTGTTGCAACTTGCAAGAAAACAAGTTGAGCGACTAAGTCTACCACGCAAGCCAAGTCAAGAAAATAAAAGGGGTCACAAGCTGGAATAAGGGAGTCAAATTGTCACGACGTTAACATGTAAACTGTGTCACGTCACGAGACAAAATAATTCTAGTCAATGTAACCATTCGATTGAATCTCGAAATAATTGAACTAAAATAATGAGTCTTGTTTGATCACAATCTTTCCTATATATATACATTTCTGCATTGACAAAACAAGAACACTTCTAACATACAATCCATTTCCATCTTGTCCTTGCTGATTATGCTTATGATTGCAGAGATGAGACTTTTAAAAACAGCCCCTTCGATTTCCTATATATCGTTTTTAGCCCTGTATATTTTTTCCTACACAATAACACCAATTTCTTCAAACTACCTACAAGAAGACTTCATCAAGTGTCTCCATAGAAACACACATGTTAATTTTCCACTCGAGAAAACGTTCTTCACTCCTGAAAAAAACGCCTCAACCTTTATCAATGTTCTTGAAGCGACGGCTCAGAATTACCGATTCTTGACCAAGGCAACACCCAAACCAAGTTTCATATTTAAACCGGTTCATGAATCTCACGTCCAAGCTTCAGTCATATGTTCCAAGAAACTTGGAATTCATCTCCGTGTTAGAAGCGGCGGTCACGATTTTGAAGCCGTGTCTTATGTTTCACAGATAGAAACACCATTTGTATTGCTTGATTTGTCGAAGTTGAGACAGATCAATGTTGATATTGAAGAAAATAGTGCTTGGGTTCAAGCTGGTGCTACACTTGGTGAGGTTTACTACAGGTAATTAATCTAAACCACGGTTGTTTCAAAGACCATTATTTGTGTATGCATTTATATGTATATATTTAATTTCCTAGTTAGTCAAAAAAATATTATAGTTATATGTATAGATATTTCCCAATTTCAAGTAAAATATTTGTGGAAAATGCAAACTAGAAATAATTTGGTTTTAGAAAGGTTATGGTGATTTGAAACCACATAAACTAAGAAGGGTTTATTCTACCAACAATTTAAAATCAGTTTATTCTGTGGTAAATTTTTAAAAATATTTGGTTTTAGAAAGGTTATTGCTTCTTTCTTTTTGTTTAGTTCAAATGATTCAATATATAAATAATTTGGTTTTGAATAATATCTGATGAAGTATATAATGTCCCACTTGAACAAGACAACTTTAAAATTTAGTCTAATAACATCAAAGTTTGTTGTAAAAAAAAAACATCAAAGTTATGGCTATTTCTTGCTGCACATGGAACTAATCAACTAAAAACAGAAATTTTTGATATTATGGTACATGTTAAATAACTTTAATTAATATTATATAAATAGATAACTACGTAAATTGTTGGTTATGTAGTTTTTTCTGACCAAAAGATGATTATATATGTTAGAATTATTTTTCAAAACTATATCACATTAAAGTATGTTTGAAATTTATGTTAAAAAAAAAAGAAGAATGTTTGAAAGGCAACTGAAATTATCTTTGACCATTGAGTCACCAAATCAATCTTGGCCGGCTACAGATCAGTGTTTCAAATTCTTACAAACTAGTCAAGAAAAAGTCGAATATTTTTATGTTCTAAGAAATGTATTTTTCTGTCATGTTAATTATCTAGTGTTTTAAATAGTGAATTTTATAAATTTAAGACTTATGTACCCAAAGTTAATATAAGCGCAATAGAATATTCAAATATTTCACTGTATGTATTTTTACTATTGAATATTTTGGTTTAAATGTTTTTCACTATTAAATATTTTTGAGTGGCAATTGAAATTCATCTTGATCACTGGGTCACCAAATCAGTCTTTGCTGGCTACTGATCAGTGAATTCAAATTTTTACAAATATAAACCAAAATGTATTTTGTGTCAACTTATATATCTAGTGTTTTAGAATATCATGAACATTATAAATTCAAGATGTATTATCCAAAGCTAATATAAAACGCAATAAGAATAAACAATATATCACTTTTGAATATTTTGGGTGATTAACTGTTTTGGTTTAACTGCAGAATTGCGGAGAAGAGCAAGATCCATGGGTTCCCAGCGGGTTTGTGCTCAACTGTAGGCGTCGGTGGATACATAACAGGAGGTGGATACGGTGCCTTGATGAGGAAGTATGGTCTTGCTGCTGATAATGTTCTAGACGCAAAGATCGTTGATGCAAATGGTAAATTACTCGACAGAAGCTCGATGGGTGAGGATATGTTTTGGGCGATTAGAGGAGGCGGTGGAGGGAGTTTTGGGATAATTCTAGCATGGAAGCTCAAGCTTGTTCTTGTTCCTGAAACCCTAACCATCTTCAGCGTTACCAAAACATTAGAACAAGACCCTGACTTGAAGACTCTTTCTAAGTGGCAACATATTGCAGACAAGCTTGTTGCAGAGCTCTTCATACGAGTGGTAATCAGAGCCAGTGGAAACAATACAGCGGCAGCATTGTACAGAGGTCAGTTTCTTGGTGACCAAGGCACTTTGATTGAGATTATGAAGAAGGCTTTTCCGGAGCTAGGGCTAACTGAGAAGGATTGTACCGAAATGAAATGGATTGAATCCGTTATTTTCAATGGTGAATTTCCGACTGGTACTCCGATTGAGGCTTTGATTCAAGTGAAGTCACCTTTAGTGAATCCGTCCTTCAAATCAAAGGGAGATATCGTGAAGAAACCTATCCCTGCTTTAGCTCTGAAAGGAATTTTCAAGAGAATGGTTCAACAAGAGCCTGGTACATTTGTTGCTTTTACTCCTTACGGTGGAATGATGGCTAAAATCTCTGAATCTGAGATCCCTTTCCCGCATAGAAGCGGAACCCTCTTCAAGATTCTCTATAATTCAAACACTGGGACGAGACCGAGCAGACAACTTAACTGGATCAGAGAGCTGTACAGTTTCATGACGCCTTATGTCTCAAGCAATCCAAGACAATCTTATGTGAACTACAGAGACCTAGACCTGGGACAGAACACGAAAAACACGACATCTAACTTCAAAAATGCTCAAATCTGGGGAGCTGAGTACTTCAAAGGCAATTTTGAAAGATTGGTGAGGATTAAATCAAAGGTTGATCCACATAACATCTTCAGACACGAGCAGAGCATCCCAACGCTGCCCGTTCAAAGCTAAACTCATGATACAACCACTACTATGTAAAATAAGAATAATGGTATATTGATTCTTGCTTAAGAACATGCAATAAACACTATATACTAGAAGAAATTCGAGCAATGGTTCTTCTGTAATTCAGAAAATGTTCTAGCTAATAAGAAGGCGTGCATGTGTTATTTTGTTTCACCCTCAACAATACTAATTCAGTGGCCTATATATTATCTTTGAATCCATGGAACCCATTTAAGAAACTCATAAGTATTGGAAGAAATCATGCAAAAAGAAAAACATGATTGCATAAATAAATTTAAAATATTGTAATAGTAGTTTAGAATTAAATCGCCTCCACAATCTCTCTTTCTCTGAAGAACAAATAATATTATAACTAGATATTTTCTCAAAAAATGGTTAAAATGAGTATTTATTGAAAGACGTAAGTTTCTCAGGTATTATGTACCAGTTCGTGAAATACTTTCATGAGATAGTTCAATACGTGTGTCAAGAATTTGAGTTGTGAATTGGTTATAAAGAGTTTGTCTATTGTGATTAGGTGTCTTAGCTAGAATTTGTAAAAGAAAACAGAATATGTGGTTAAAGACAAATAGACGTTTTTATTATTAAGCAAAAGGGTTTTACTTGCAAAGAAAGTGCGTATATAAGAAAAATAAAATTTCTGAAAGTATATGGGAAAGAATCTGGAGAAAAAGTCTGTGGTTTATTATATAAGCAGAGATGTACCTTACGAGAAAGGTAGAACTCGAAGAGAAAATTGAAGGATTTATTGTGTAGTTGCTGAGTGATGACGTTGGTGTTGACGTAGTGTCTGGTGAAGTATACCGTTGTCTTGGTCTTCTGGTATTAGGGCTGTTCTTTTAGTTGACGCTACCGCAGCGTTGAGCGTCTCAGAAAATACACTTAAGCGTGAATAAATTCTTCCCCTAATGTTTCTAGAATAAGACGCGAAAAGTACGGCGAGTGGAAATTAGCGGAGCTTTGTGACGACATAAAAACAGAGATGTGAATTGGTTATAAAGAGTTTGTCTATTGTGATTAGGTGTCTTAGCTAGAATTTGTAAAAGAAAATAGAATATGTGGTTGAAAACAAATAGACGTTTTTCTTATTAAGCAAGAGAGTTTTACTTGGAAATAAAGTGTCTATATAAGAAAAAATAAATTTTCTTAAAGTATATGGGAAGAATCTGGAGAAAAAGTCTGTGGTTTATTATATAAGCAGGGATGTACCTTTCTCGATTTATTGTGTGCTTGTTGAGTGTTGACATAGTGTCTGGTGAAGTATACTGTTGTCTTGGTCTTGTGGTATTGTTGTTGAGGATGTGTTTGACGCAGTTTATCGTTACTTGGAGCTTGTGGTGATCAAATGTGTTATTTGTTAGTGTTGATGTGCTCGTTGGTATCATTGGATGTGTGTTAGGTGTTGACATAATCTGTGAAATATGTGGTGACATATTTTCAGAGATTTGCAGGATTAAAGTCTAGACTTCGAAAAATTTTAGCTTAGAGTTAGGTTATCTTGATAAAATCTAAACTTTGGAAGAGTTTAGCTTAAAAAAGTTTATCTTGAAGAGTTCATGTTATATAAAAAAAAAGGTAATTCAAATGGATTGTGCTTGTATTATACGTTTACAAATTGGTTGTAATTTGTTTTCTTGTTTTAGTAGATTCGAAATCTATACGAAATACCAAAGATTAGGAAACAAACTTAGTTAACAAACTTTTGTATCGTTTACTTTATGCTTTTTATTTTTTCTTGCTTCGTCCACATTTATATTTATAAGATAGATAATCGTTCTCTTATAAAGACGTGAAGAATTCCCTGAGTTTTTTTTTTTTGCTAAAAGTTCCCTGAGCCTCTAACCATATTTTCCAATTTAAATCAATTAACTGGACGTCGTTATTCGATTCTGCGGGCAAGATTGTCAACGCGCATGTCTTCAAGTAATTGATCACGAAAAAGTAAGTAAATGTGGCTTGTTTTATTGTATATTATGATGTATCGTTTTAAAAAGAGTTCAATTACGTTTTAAAAAGAGTTCAATTATCGTTTATTGTATACAACCCAAACCAAACCGAAAACTCAGAAGTACTTATTGGATCCAAAATTCTTCTACCAAAAGAACTGGAACCGAAAAGAACCGATCCGAATAGACTCGAATCATACTCAATTCAAAAAATATGAATATCCAAAACTATGAGTTTTTGTGTTCTATTTTTGTATGTTTTATTTTGTGATTTAGTTGAAATATTATTTTCTTTGTTATAGAAGTAATGGAAAAGTCTATTTTTATTCATAACATAGAGGTTCCCTATATAGGAGATTACACCGTTATTGATAAATAGAAAGATTACAAATCATAATCTCTTGGTTATGAGTCATCCACAATCTGGTTCATAACACTCCCCCTTGGATGCCATAACCATTTAGAGCTTGTAATGTGCTTTAATGTTGCCTCATTAAAACCTTACCAGAAAAACCCAATTGGGACAAAACCATGGTGAAGGAAAAATAGTACAACACACATTACTCCCCCTGATTTGGACGTTACTGAAGGTCCCTTGGACCTCTCCAATTTTCTGCAATCCGTGGGTGATGAAGATATTGGGCAGAATATGCTTCGTCCTCGAACATGATAGTTGGTTCTTCTTTACCATCGGCCATGCCACAATCTGATCGAACATATTGAGTCATCGACCTCAAATACACACACACGAAATCTTGGATGATGTTGCTGTGATATGCGTGTACCACCATGTGTAAAACATAACCTGTCTGAAAACAAATCAACAAAACCAAATAACCCCTCTTTGGGCTGGTTAGTATAAAATAAACCAAAATCAAAGGCTTCTTCGTCGTCCTTCTTATGGACCAACCAGATCAGTGTCTAAAACAAGACTTCTGCATCGTCCATCTCAGGACTAAATAGACTTCTTTATCGTCCACCTTTGGACTGAATGGATCAGTGTCCAAAACAAGTGATCTCACGCCCATGTACTAGATAATGGGTGAGACTGGTCCATATTAAATCTCTTGAGTACCCTTTTCTGTATATACTATTTGATGCACAAAGATTTCATTGTTAATGTACTCAAGCTGTAATCCCAAACAAAACTTTGTTTTCCAAGATCTTTCATCGCAAACTCTTTCTTGAGATATTCATCTGTTTGGAAAATTGTATCCAGAGGTTCCTAGGATATTCAGATCATATACTTTGATGATTATCAATATTGTTCTCGAGAACTTGTTGTACTTTCAGCTCAATACCCTCTAGTACTTTCATTATCCAGTGGACCATATAAATATGCAGTCACTACATCAACTTGCTGCAAGTATAATTTTCTCTCTTATATAGCCAGACTTATGAGAAATCTAAAAGTAGTTGCATCCACCACATGAGAGTATGTCTCCTCATAATCTATTACTGGTCTTTGTGAGAATCATTGTGCAACATCAGCTTTATATCTCACGATTTCTATTCTTACAAGACCCATTTATATCCACTGGTTTTAACATCATATGGCGTCTTAATCATATGGCCAAATACACCTTTCTTCCTTAAACTATTTAACCCCATGTTTCCATTCAATCCAATCTGTTCTACGAGTGTGCACTCTTATATTGACGTGGGTTCATGATCCTCGCTTATATTCATAAATTCAAGTGCTACCTTGTATGCAAATAGATCATCTTATGTCGACATTCCTTATTGGTTCTATTATGTTCCAGGCATGATATAATCGATTGAAATTCATTATTATCAGGACCTTTAATACTTTGCAGCTTGGCGTCCCAAGCTACATTGTTTGGTACCTGTACCTTAGAGCCGGCCGGCCTTATCTCCATGTCTAGGATGGTTTCCTTAGTAACCTCGGATTTGGATTTTGATTATCATTCTCTGCACCTTTCTTTTGTTTCCGAGGATTCTTATCTTTTGGAACCTATTTGGTCTACCACGTTTCATACGTTGTCTAGACTCTGTAGCAACTTGACTGTGTCTCTTCTTGGACATCAAATTCGTTGGTGCTTTACAAGCTGGTTTATATATGACTTAGTCATTCTTTTTCGGGTCAGCAAATGTGTCTGGCATTTGATTAGCTAGCTTTGTAAATGTATAATCTTTGGACGTCTATTTCACATTCTTTAGTCTGAGGATCTTGCCAAAACATTGATGGTTGATTCCATTCTATTTCTTTTACCCATTCTTTTACCAGCTTTATTATTTTATTTTCTCCTCCTGGTCTTAAAATAATCCGTGTACATGGCTTCGAATATAATCACCCATAGTTGGCTCAATGTATTTTATTATTGTGGGAGAATCATATCCAACATATATCCCCATCCTCCTTTTGAGGTCCCATCTTAGTTCTCTGTGGTGGAGCAATTAGTACATAGACAGCACATCCAAATGTCTTATGATGGGGTATGTCTGGCTCTTGACCCGTTAATAATTGTGATAGGGGATATCTATGCTCACTAAATGGCCTGATGCGTATTAACTTAGGTGCATGTAAATTTCGTGTGGCCCAAGCTGTGAATGAGAGTTTTGACCTCATAAGTTATGGTCTTTCAATCAGCTATTTGTGTTTTAAGTGATTTCGGCCAAGCCGTTCTTGGTATGGACATGTATCACATAATTGTCCACACTTACCCCCATGGACATACCATAATCATTTAAACGTTTGGGACATGTATTCACCAGTATTATGTAGACATATAGTCTTTATTTATAAAAAAAGGGGCTCGTAGCCATTTTACTGGTGATGGCCTAATGAGTTTCCCTTGTGTACATGCTACACACGTGAGATTCTTTGGGATAACTCTTCTTATCTTTTAATGTGTGCCTTTTGAATATCAATTTTTGCATCATGTTTGGACCAGGATGGCCAATCCGGTCGTGCCATAAAGTGTATATTTTTTCAGACTTTTAGCCTCTATCATACTGATCTATGCATAGTCTAGGTCAGTAGAGAATGCAGGTATAGTCTTTAGGACTTATTATGGCCTTGGGTGATTTTATACATATATCTGAAGGAACTCTTTGTTTCCTTCGCCCATTGTTTCAATATGGAAACCATTCATTATTATATCTTTAAAACTCAATAGGCTGCTCTTGCTCTTAGAGCTGAGTGAATATAAGGCATCACTGATTTTTAGATGCATACCCTTAGGCAATAATATATTAGCCTAGCCATAGTCTTCTTTCAGACTGGCGATACCTGCTTTAGTACTTATATTGGCGTTTTTCAGTGTACTCATATAGAAAAATCATTCATTCATTTAATCTAAGCAGACAATGTAATAGAAATAAATTCAAGGAGATAAAAATCAGAAAAAGCATACAAGCAAAGCAATCACACAAGTTTGATGTCGAAATCAGATTATCAACTTGATTCTTTTAGGCAATCATAAGTCTCATATTCCATAAGATCATCTTGATCATGTTCGAAATTATTTTCACCATCTTTATAGACCAAGTGGGTTTCAGGATTCTTCCCTTTCAGACTCTCTTTGATAGAGGTCACAAAATGTTTGGGAGTCCTTCATATCTTAGCCCAATGGTTCCCCATTCCACATCTATGGCACACTGATTTGGTCGAGCTTTGTGGTTTAAAGGATATACCACGGCCACTACTTGACCATGGCTCAAATTGGGTTGATACCCACGGCCTTTGCCATAGTGATTCCCACGGCCAAATGTGTTATAGTGGCCATGGCCACGTCCTTTCCACCCTCCACGGCCATGACCGTGTGGTCTATCATTCTGGACGTGGTTACCTTTTTTTTTTTTTCTGCGGCCTTATTGGTATCAGGTAATGGGGTTAATCCAGGAGGTCTCAATTCACTGTTTCTCATCAGTAATCCATTATTTTGCCCAGCTAGCAATAGACTCATCCACGGACTTATAGTCCTGGATTCTGGGATTCCTCCAATCAAATAGGGCCTTTGGTAATAACACCGTTCTTTGGTGATCATATCTCGATTTTTAACTCTGTCCAAAGGTCTAGAGGATTCTCTATAGTCAGATACTGATCTTTGAGACTCTTAATAAGATGATGGCTAATAATTAATATTGTCATGTATCAATCTTTCTCATTGGCATTATTGCCTTCTATGATACATTCACCAAGTCTTTTTGACTTTAGGATAATCTTTGTATCCAATGCCCACCGTAAATAATTATCTCCAGAGAGATTTAGGGCAGCAAAATCCAGGTTGATTTTCGACATCTCAAATCATATATCACTCAATATTTAGGTATAATTTTCATGCGGCCTTACTCTTAAAAACAATCAATTCGGATTTCAATCTTGTGAGGACAATGAACTATCAATCTTAAAGGCATTTAATCAATCAGTCAATTTCTAGCAAGTCTCAGCAATACTATTTCTATGTGCTCATAATATTATGGTTTATCAAGACTAGCAAAAACAGATTCAATTAATCATGCAATTAGGGTTTAACAATCAATGGATTTTAGCAAGACTAGTAAAAAGATTTATTAATCACTCAATCAGTTTCAAGGTGATTTTAGCAATACTAGAATATAGATTTCAAGCATGAATTTCAATGAATCAGTTTCAAGGCTGATTTTAGCAATACTAGAATATAGATTTCAAGCATGAATTTCAATGAATCAGTTTCAAGGCTGATTGGTATTTAGCATAAACCATGTGTAAATAATTTATCTAGTATCCGAATTTATCAAACCTCAAAAACATATAATCAGATCAATCAATTTAATCGAACTTAGCATACAATCTTAAACCTCAAGACATTAGATTTTATCATGAATCTATCAACCTAGCATACAGATTCTCAATTCTCAAAGACATCCAAATCAGATCAATATAACCTATCATACATATTATTTAGGGTTTCTATTTAAAACATATCAGATTACAAAACTATCAATCCTAGCAGATGATATTAAACCTCAAGAATCATGCAATCAGATCATTCGGATTTTAAACAAGTAAACCTTAATCAATCTATCAACCTATCGGATTATATAAGCAAAGCAAGCTAGCAACCTATCGGATTCAATCAATGTTTTAACAGGCTGGTCGGTTTAACAATTTTAAATCAGATGAACAATTAACCAAGCAGGATGAGAAAATAAATCTATCAATTTAACGGTCAAACAATTCTAGCAACATAGCATCAGATTCAATCAGATTTAAAACCTCAATGATCAAAACCGAAAACAGTTTTGATTTCAAAATATTTGATTAGGGTTTTAATATGTGATTTGATAATTATAGTATAATTAATTCTGATACTTATATTATTCAGGGTTTATAGATATATGGTTAGGGTTTATCGGATTTTAACTTGTAAAAACCGATTTGGGGTTTTAATCATGTAGGAACATGATTTAGGGTTTGGGGTATCGAACTTTTAGAGCTTCGATTTACTCAATTAGGATTTTTGATCTATTACCCTATGGTTTTGATTCATAAAGATTAGGGTTTTAGGGTTTCATTCTTTATCAATCAATCCATGTTCGATTATGGGTTTTAGGTTTTGAATTACCTTTTAACCTTAGATGATTGTTGAATCGGACCACCAAAGGAGTTGAGCCGCGAGCTGGACACGAACGGGACGCGAGCTGGAATGGATCGAGTCGCTTCTATCGGGTCGCGGACGTCCTTTGTTGCTTGATCGGGAACGCCTTGATCGTCGGACCGAGCTGTCTGATGCTATCGCGAACAAGGAAGAGGTCGCGTGCTGGAGCTGCTCTCGGGTCGCGAACGTCTGATCTAGGATCAGGAACGCCTTGGGCTGAAGCTGATCGGGGACGCGAGCTGGAACAGATGCGAGAACAAGAGACGCGATCGGGGTTTAGGGTTCGTCGGATCGCCGGCGAGGGTTAGGATAAATCTGAACCGATCTGAATCCAAACCGAAAATTTATAAGTAATTATTTGGTCCAAATGTCTCGGACCCAAAGGATCCCCGACAGGAAAGGAACAGAGCTCGAATCCGACCCAAAACCAAACGCCCAGGCTTAATTCAGATCGTACCCAAACCACCACAACAACACGATAGCCGTCTTCCTCCGACGCAAAAATAACGCCTTCTCTTGAACCTACTTCATCCTTCAATCACCTCGATCAGTTTCACCTCTATCCTTCTTTTCTCCACGAGTATTCCTCAACGCCGGGGCAAAATATTCTCTCTCTCTTTTTTTTTCTATTTTGGAATTTGGAGGGGGAGGGGGGTTTCATCTTTCCTAGTAAGATTTTCGGTTTTTTTTTATTTTCTCTTTATGGAATTTGAAGATGTTTATTAGTTTTTGCATTTAGTGTGTATCAATCCCAATTTCTGATCCAATCAAAATTAGAAGTACCTGAAAAGTATCTGCCTACTGAGTTTTTTTTTTTGTCCCTGGCTTAGAGAACTTGGATTTAGACTTAAAAGAATGACATAACTTGATTAGTGTGTGATCTTTCTGGTTTTACACAGCTGTTTGTGTCTGTTAAGTTTGTTGTATGGATCTCACGTAACTTTCAACCCTTTATGTAATCTCTCACACACACTAGAATACTGAATATTACTTCTGAATAGATTAACCCCAAATCCCAAATACTCAGTATCGATTACAAGAGAGATAACGTTGATCACATATGATCAACCTGAAGGACACATATGTCGCTTCTCACAAACTCAACATGCCCAAGGTGTGAGCTTTATTCCTATATTTATAAAGAGATAGTAAAACAGCAAAGCCTCTCTCTCACTCCAAGGCTTGCTTCCTTATTTCCCTTCTCGCAAAGTCTCTCTCTCACTCAGAGCCTTTGCTCATTTCCTCCACATTCCTCTGTTCTTCCTCTGCGTCTTCTCCACTCTTCTTCATGCGCTTGCGGAAGTACACCTGCTGCATTGTATCAATACCCCGCCCAACGAAACGCAGCTTGTCCTCAAGCTGAAACTCTGGATACCTCTGTGCAATGTCCCAACCCAAACACCAAGTCGACTCATCCGAAGGCAACCCTTCCCACTTAACTAGTACCTCCAAACAGCCAGACGGTGTGTAGCGCGTTTCCAAGATCTTCTCTGGTGCCACGATGAGTTCTCCAGTCGGCGAAAGGGATTGAGGCAATGGCGTGACTTGCGTGACCGTTCCCATCACCGGCTTCAGCTGTGAGATGTAAAGACGGGGTGGATCCGGGAACTCTCCGGTAAGCGGAGCCGATAAGCCACCTTCCCAATACGCTCAAGAACCTCAAAGGGGCCGTAGTACTTGGCCGCTAGCTTCTGACACAGACGCCGCGGAACAGAAGACTGTCGGTAAGGTCGTAGCTTAAGGAACACGTAAGCTCCTACCTCAAAGGAGAAATCGCGGCGATGCTGATCAGCAGACTTCTTCATTGCGGCTTGAGCTTTAACCAAAAACGCCTTCAACTGATCCAACATGAGGTCACGTTCCCGCAGATTCTTCTCTAATTCAAAGTTCGTAGTCGAGCCTGTTTCAAAAAGTACCAGTGTTGGTGGCTCGCGCCCGTATACAACCTTGAAGGGAGTGGCCTGAATCGCAGTATGGAAACATGTGTTGTACCAATACTCTGCCCAACACAAATACTGCAACCATGTTTTCGGGTGTGTGGACGCGAAACATCGGAGATAAGTTTCCAAGCATCGATTCAAAACCTCGGTTTGGCCATCCGTTTGTGGGTGAAATGCGGTACTGTATTTGAGCGTAGTTCCCGCAAGCCGGAAACATTCCTTCCAAAACGAACTCAAGAAGATTTTGTCACGGTCAGAGACAATCGAACTGGGAAAACCATGTAACTTCACCACTTCCGTAGTAAACTTGCCCGCAACATCGACCGCAGTGTAAGGGTGCTTCAATCCATAGAAATGTGCATACTTACTGAGACGGTCAACCACGACAAAGATTACGCTGATTCCACGGGAGGCCGGTAAACCATCGATGAAATCCTTACTGATATCTTGCCATACCTGCGATGGAATCGGTAGTGGTTGGAGTAAGCCCGCCGGTGATAGAGTGGATGTCTTGTGCGTTTGACAGACACCGCAACTCGTCACGTATTCTTGGACTTGGTGGCGCATTCCTGTCCAGTAGAAGGTCCGTTGGATGCGCTTCAAAGTTTTGAACACGCCGGAGTGTCCTCCCACCAAACTGTCGTGGTTCTCCTTAAGAATTAAGGGAATGAAACGTGAGGAAGGCGGGATAACCAAGCCCCCGTTGAACCACAACTTATCATCAGCCACAGAGAACCCCTTCTTCACAGGGTCTCCGGCTCGTACCTGTTGCTTTAAAGTTCGAATGCCTTCATCCTGCTCAATTTCTGCATAAATATCTTGCAGTTGAATGACAGACGGAACCATTAATGCGAACAAGGTTGAACAGGCCTCCGGAACAGACTCCTGCATCTGTCGTGAGAGACCGTCGGCTGCTTTGTTTTCAATCCCCGATTTGTAGATGATGTCAAACTGAAACCCCATCAAACGGGTGAGCCAGCGCTGATACTCCATTGATACTTCGCGCTGCTCGAGCAGAAACTTCAAGCTGCGCTGATCCGTGTGAACCACGAAATGACGACCAGTCAGATAATGTTTCCATTTGACGACTGCTAAAACGATTGCCATGAGCTCCCTTTCATAGATAGGTTTGAGTTGTTCACGGGGAGTGAGACTGTGACTGAAATAAGCCACAGGGCGTCGGTTCTGCATGAGTACAGCGCCCAAACCAAAACCCGAGGCATCCGTCTCCACCACAAACAACTGAGTGAAATCAGGCAATGTAAGGACAGGCGTTGTCATCATCGCATGCTTGAGAGCTGCAAAGGCTTCCTCCGCTTTAACTGACCAACAGAACTGATCTTTACGTAGGAGTGAAGTCAGAGGTCGTGCCAAGATCCCATAGTCTTTAACAAAGTGACGGTAATATCCGGTGAGGCCAAGGAACCCGCGCAGATCTTTGACTGAACGTGGAATAGGCCATTTACGCATGGCGTCAGTCTTGGCAGGGTCCGTGGCCACGCCTTCAGCCGAGATGATGTGACCCAAGTAATCAACTTGCGCTTGGCCAAAGGTACACTTCTTGCGGTTAGCGAATAGGGCGTGTTCCCGCAGCACTTGTAACACCACTGCTAAATGTTCTTCGTGTTCTTCAGTGGACTTGCTATAGATCAAGATATCATCGAAGAAGACCAGCACGAAACGACGAAGATAAGGCCGAAAAATCTCATTCATTAGAGCCTGAAAGGCATAACCAAAAACTCGTAATGGCCTTCGTGAGTACGAAAGGCTGTCTTCGGAATGTCCTCCTCTCGCATCCGAATCTGATGATATCCGGAACGTAAATCAATCTTGGAAAACACCCGAGCTCCATGAAGTTCATCCAACAACTGATCAATCATCGGAATAGGATACTTGTCTGGAATAGTGACGCGATTCACTGCCCGATAATCAACACAAAAATGCCATGTCTTGTCCTTCTTACGCACCAACAATACCAGACTTGAAAACGGGCTCTGACTGGGTCGAATGATACCGTCTGTAGCATCTCAGTGACCATAGCTTCCATCGCCTCTTTGCTTGCGTGAGGGTAACGGTATGGTCGTACCGAGATAGCAGTAACTCCGGGTTGTAAGTGAATCGCATGCTCACGGCCCCACATAGGAGGTAAGCCCGATGGAACCTCAAACACATCCTCAAAATCAGCCAATACCGCAGAGATAGAGGGGATCGTGTCAGCGTCAGTTACTGCTGTTGCTCCCAGCTCCAAAGCATCAGTAAACACTAAAACCTGCAGCGTCTTCAACGAAATAGCAGTCTTAGTGAGCGAAGGATCGCCACGCAAGGTGACGGTGCGGCCACAGTGCTGAAAAGTCCACTCTTGCAGCTCCCAATCCACTAAACACTTTCCCAAACAACGCAACCACTGAACCCCCAAGACAACATCCACATTACCCAATTCTAACGAAACAAAGTCACTCTGAAAGAAGGTATCCTGCAGAGAAAAAGTGATTCCCCGACAAACCCCCAGTGCATCCACCGTAACTCCAGTTCCTAATAGTACCTGAAAACGCATATCGGTAGCCAACTGAAGTTTTGCCGCCTCCACCACCCGAGGAGACACGAAGTTATGTGTAGCTCCACTATCAATCATCACCACAGCGCCGACATTCCCAAAGACCCCCATAAGCTTCGTAGTGGTAGGAGTATCAATACCCAAGAAAGCGTTAAGAGGCAGCTCCACCTGGTCAGTGTTCATTGTGACGTCAACTTCCGCGTCTCCTTCATCCAAGATTTCCACATCATACCCGTTAATCACCGTAAAAATGTGGAGCTCCTTCTTAGGACAAATGTGCGTCTTCGAGTAAGGACCCTTACATTTGAAGCAGATATTATCCCTTCTCATCGCATCCAACTCAGCTGGGGTATACTTCATCTGTGGTGTGAAAGACGTACCCGTGACCTGTCTGTTAGCACCCTGTGAAGTCCCTTTAAACCCTGACTGAGACCCAAAACCTGTGCCTTTAGAACCCTGAGCAAACGGCCCGCGAGAAACCCCTCCATCTTTCTGAAAAGCCAAGCTGACTGACTTGCAGAACGCGCTACCCTCCATACCAATGACCGCTGCGATATGTTGAGTTAACCCTTGTGGTTCCTTCATCTTAATGACCTCCTGAAACTCTGGTTTCAGCCCATTAAAGAACACGTGAACCAGGTTCTGCTCATCAACACTCGTAACAAGAGAACGCAACTCTTCAAACTCATTAACGTAATCAGAAATATAACCAGTCTGGCGAAGCGAGAACAGACGTTTCCCCGGTTCCTCCTCCATCCCTCGTCGAAAACATGCTACTAAACGGCGCTTGAACTGATGCCAGTCCGTGAAAGGATCATTTTCCATCTCCGCATTAAACCAGTTCAGGACCGGACCCTCCAAACTCATCGAGACCATCTGCAAACGCTCGAGCCCATGAAACTGGCCAAAACGAAAAAAAATGTTCCACCTGAGCAATCCAACCAAACGGGTTAGATCCAGAGAAAACAGGCATCTCAAGCTTCTTTAACATCCCTTCACGGTTCTCAAAGACCGACGGTGGAACACCAAATCCCGGAGGACGGTGATCGAGATGCGATCGAGACGTCGACATCGTCGCTGGATCTGGAGAATCGCTTGGTGAAGCGACCGCCTTTCCTTGAGCTTTCTCCGGAAGCTGATTATTCTCCATACGAAGAAGGATCGTCGTCAGTTGATCGAAGCGACGATCAACGGAATCAAAACGAGTGTCGTACGCCGCAAGGCGCTTATCCATCTCCGCAAAACGCGTCGCTCTCACCTCCGCGTGATGTGCCAAACGCTCCCACTCCGTGCGAAGAAACGCCAGCTCATGGTCGCCAACGGAATCGTCGTAAGAACGTAACATAGGACTAGAATCCGCCATCGCAAACACCGCGAAGCTTCGATCGAGTCACAAGCGCACCAATTTGTTAAGTTTGTTGTATGGATCTCACGTAACTTCCAACCCTTTATGTAATCTCTCACACACACCAGAATACTGAATACTACTTCTGAATAGATTAACCCCAAATCCCAAATACTCAGTATCGATTACAAGAGAGATAACGTTGATCACATATGATCAACCTGAAGGACACATATGTCGCTTCTCACAAACTCAACATGCCCAAGGTGTATCAATCCCAATTTCTGATCCAATCAAAATCAGAAGTACCTGAAAAGTATCTGCCTACTGAGTTTTTTTTTGTCCCTGGCTTATAGAACTTGGATTTAGACTTAAAAGAATGACATAACTTGATTAGTGTGTGATCTTTCTGGTTTTACACAGCTGTTTGTGTCAAGGTCACTGTAATTATCAGACCAAACCATGTCTTTTTGATTTTGACATGTAGTTTCGCTTCTTCCTCAACCCTTTTATTCACACAGAGTTTCTTTGTGCTTATCTATTGCTTTTATATCAGGTAATTCTGAAAAGCTCCCAAGAAGATAAAATGAGAAAAGGGTCATGCTCTGAAGAAGTCTGCTTCGACTTGTTGAATCAGTTGGAGCATCTTCTTGAATCTGACCCTCTCATGTGAGTATAGAGAATCTTCTCCATTATAGATTATTCCTATGACATAACAATGCTGGTGACTAATTTGGCTTGTATGGATTTGCGTTTTCCTTATTTTCTTTCTATTATGCTTCCTCTTACTTTTGTTTTTGTTTTGTTTTTGTTTTTGTTTTTTTCTCTCTCTGAGTTAAAAGTGATGAAGTTGGGTTTATTCACCCCTCACAGTTCACACTGCTGGATAAAGAATCAGGATCCGTTACTGACGGAAGCTCACCAAGTTTCTGGAATCAAGATCATAAACTGGGAATATCTACAGATATACTTATCCAGTTATGTAAAGATGCAAAACATGCGTTCCCTTGAGAACGCATCTACTTCTACCAAAGATATCTCGTCTGGGATCTCTTCTTGTTCCCTTGAGAGCAGAGTCATGAAACATAGCCAAGCTCTGTTGCTGTTAAGCTTAGACTTTGGAACTGCATGGAACGCCCGGTTACTTTGAAATGATGTTCCTTTGTTCTCTAGTGTTTTGTTTCTTTATCTAACCCTCCCTCATCTTGTTGGTAGGAAGTTGATCTTGTCCAAACAAGATCAACCCTTGGAGGCATTCACAGAAGAACTTCGTCTCTCTAAGCTAGTTCTTTCTAATTGTCCAAAGAGTGAGCCAACATGGAGTCACAGGTCGGTCATCATAACTTAGTGAAGAAAAGGAAACCTACAAGTGTTGCTCATAATATTTTGGTTTTTTATTGTAACAGAAGATGGATAATTAAGATGATTTCTCGGAGTTTTCCCACACCACAACTCCAAGAGATTATCACCAAAGAGTCTGAGCTAGTGGAATCAATAGGCGAGGTTTATATCAGTTTTGTGCTTTATATGTAATGAAGGTTCACCATGACATATACATACATATTGGTTTCTTCACAATTTAGCTATCGTATATTTATATATAAATGGTCGGTCTCTCGTTGCAATTCCTACGAATATTGCACACAGTCACTCATTCTGCTCCTATTCAATTACTTGGCCTTTGCAGAGATCAAAGATGAACTACCGTGCATGGTATCACCGCTGCTGGTTGGTTTCCTACATGACAACAGAGCAGGTAAATCATTCTCTACAATTTCTTATGGCCCGAACTTTTGAACATTGGCTATAACCAATGCAGTGAGTGAGGAAGAAACAGAGATGCAAGAACCAGAACCAAGTGACACACAAGTAGCTGAAACAACTCAAGCAACAAAACCACGCAAGAGGCGCTTAACTTCTACAGTTTGGAACGATTTTACATCAGTTGGAGTTGAAAGTGATGGCAAGGAAAGAGGTCAGTGTAACTATTGTGGTAGAAAACTAATGATCAATACTAAAACACATGGCACACAACACTTGCATCGCCATTTAGAAACCTGTCCAGAAAAGCCTAAGAAGGTAGATAGGGTTCCATATGATCATAAAGTTGATAGAGAGATGACTAGCGAGATCATAATCTATCATGATTTGCCGTTTAGATATGCTGAGTATGAAAAGGTTAGAGCAAGGAGTTTGTATCTCAATCCGGATTGTAAGCCAATTTGTAGACAAACTGCTGTCGCTGATGTCTTTAGAAGGTATGAAATAGAAAAGGAAAAGCTTAGGAATGTGTTTGCAAAGCATCAGGGTAGAGTTTGCTTTACTTCAGATTTGTGGCTAGCTCGTCCCACTACCATGGGTTATCTTTGTTTGACTGCCTCTTTCATTGATGATGACTGGAAATTGAACAATAAGGTTTTAGCCTTCTGCGTTCTGAAGTGTCCACATACTGGTGGAGAAATTGCTAGCAATATTATTGAGTGTTTGAAGGATTGAGGTTTGGAGAAAAAGGTATTCTCTTTCACTCTGGATAACGCTACCAACAATGATAGTATGTTGAGAATACTTAAAGGGCAACTTCAGATGATGGGTGGCAGTGGTTGGTTATGTGATGGGAAGTTTATGCATGTGCGATGTTGTGCTCACATCTTAAATCTGATAGTGAAAGACGGTTTAGAGTTAGCAAAAGATCTCTTGCATGACATTAGGGAAAGGGTCAGATATGTAAAAGCATCTCAACAAAGAATACAGTCTTTTGCAGCTTGTGTTGAGAGAGTTGGGATCATAGACGGAGCAGGTCTATCTCTTGATGTTCCGACTAGATGGAACTCTACATACCAGATGCTAGTCCGAGCATTGAAGTTCAGAGCAGCTTTTGAAAACATGGCATCTTTTGATACACATTACAAGTCGTTGCCTTCGGAGGCTGACTGGAACCGAGGGGTTAAGATATGCGAGCTGTTGAAGCCTTTTAGTGTCATTACTACATATTTTTCTGTTTCTAAGTATCCTACATCAAATGTTTATTTCACAGAGGTGTGGAGGATAGAAAGATTGTTGAAGAAATATGCTCACTGTGATGATGATGGGATAAGAGAAATGATTCAGCCAATGCAAGTTAAGTTTGATAAGTACTGGGAGGATTATAATATGATTCTCGCTATGGGAGCTGTGTTAGATCCAAGATTGAAAATTGAGATTCTTGAAAAAGCTTATGAAACTGTGGATCCTACTACTTCTGCCTTAAAGATCGCAGTACTTAGGGAAAACTTGGAGAAGCTCTACAAAGACTATCAAGCTAGAAAGTGGGCAAGCTCATCAGGTCCTTCAGCTTCACAAACTCCATATGAGATAGTCAATGAATCACCACTTGAAGAAGAATTTGACAATGTAAGTAAATGTTTCAGACTTTGCATCTTCATTGTATAGGATCTTTTTGAGTTATTGATATGAAGCTTCATTGTATAGGATCTTTTTGAGTTAGAAAGAAGCATTGCAGCTGGTGTGGACAACCCAAAGACACATTTAGATATTTATTTAGAGGAGCCAAGAGTAAACAGAAAAAATTATCCAAACTTGGATGTCTTAGGTTATTGGAAAGAGAATCATCATAGGCTGAGTGATTTAGCTGATATGGCGAGGGATTTGCTTACCATCCCTCTTACTACGGTTGCCTCTGAGTCGGCCTTTAGTATTGGAGGTAGAATTTTGACTCCATACCGAAACCGGCTTCTTCCAAAAAATGTTCAAGCTTTGCTTTGTGCTCGCAATTGGCTTAGAGGATTTGCAGAATTTGAAGGTAGTTTTAAAAATTTACACAAACAGATTCATAGTTAAATGATTCTTGGATTAACTTGCATTTTAAATTGTAGGTACCATCCAAGATACTGATGAGATTGCCACTGAAGATGTCAGAAAAACAGTGAGCAGCTCAAGAGTAGAAAGTTCAAGGTCAGGAGATTCAAACATGCAATGAGACAGTGAAGAGGTAACCTTGAGTCCTTGACTGTTACTTACTCGGTTCTTTGATAGAGAATGGTCCAATTCTGTTATGTGTTTGTGGCCTTGACTGTAAACTGTTATGTCTTTTATGTCTTGTTAGGTGTGTTTGTGGCCTTGACTGTAAACTGTTATGTCTTTTATGTCTTGTTAGGCATTGGTTTAGTCAGATAGAGAATGGTCCAATTCTGATACTTTTTTGTCTTTGGCCGAGAGTTATTCACCACTTTGGTGTAATGCTCCATTGTAAACTCCTAACGTAATGCTGATATAAATAATGTCATTTCTTTGCAGAGCAATGCTCCATGTAGATGGAGAACTCGTTGTTGGTTTGAGACAAAAAGAGGAGGATGAAGTTGGTTTCTATCTTGTTTATCCATAGTTGTTTCTCTATGGTTTGCAGTTTTTTTTTTTTTTCAGACACAAGTTTGATGACAAAACTGTTTTGTTATCTTTCAATTTATGAGTTTGTTGGTTTGCTCTAGAACAGATATTGTCGGGTTTTGTTGTCTTTCACCTTCAAAAACAGTTTTAAAACAGGTTCATTACATGTTATTGTAAAGCTCCAAAAATTGTTTGCTTTACTTCAGATTTCAGATTCGTTAAACTTACAAGTTACAAACACATATGTAGAAGTTTAATAAATATTAAAACTGATAAAGATAAGCATTATGGATTCATTATAAAATAACATCCTTTAATCATAAGTTTCTTATGATTAACATAGCAAAAGAGAGAAAGAATAACAAATCTATATTTAAAAAATAACTAAACTGTATTAGGAAAAAGAAAAAACAAACGGGCTCACGGGTATCTCCAATTCAAAGGGGCTTATAATTAAACGGGCTCTAACGGGTTTGCGGTTAAAAGGGCATGCAGTTAACGAGTTTTAAACGGGTATGGTCTAAACGGGCTGGGCTTAAAAAGGTACGGGTAGCCCGTATTAACATCCATAGTCCAAACAAACAAATGGATCAGAGATCTATTCACAGTGTCTATACAGTTACATGTCTCAAGTAATCCAAAGTGAAACCCAAGTTATTTGTCACGAATCAGTGATTTCCCAATTCATGTAAAAGATTTGATATATGGCTACAAGCATTTATTTTATTTTTTATTTTTTGGTCAAAAGCTACAAGCATTTATTATAAAAAATAAAAATAGTGAAATGGTTACATGAACAATCTATTAGAATATATGATTACTTAGGTACAACCAATGTAACATGTAACAAGGTGCTGTGGTGTAGTGGTTATCACGTTTGCCTTACACGCAAAAGGTCTCCAGTTCGATCCTGAGCAGCACCAAATATTTTTTTTCTGTTATAAATCAATTGATGGATATCCATAACCGGTCCATATACTTAGAGAGAGAGACGGCCCAACCCAGAGAGAGAGAGACGGCCCAACCCCAGAGAGAGAGAGAGAAGCGGCTTATGCTTTGGAGAAAAGGAAACTCTATTTCTTTTTCCTTGTAATTGTTATCTTTCCATTATTATGTATTATTAGTTTTCCTAATCCTACTTGGTTTAGGTTTTGGATATTTTCCTTTTTCTATTACTTGTAAGCCTTATATAAAGGAACTCATGTTATGATTAATAATAGATAGAAACATTCAGTCTCTAAACCGTGTGTTTTATAACACATTATCAGCACGAGTTTCTAAACTCCTTGAGCAAATCAAAAACCCCTTAAACCCTAACCTAGCCGGCGACTTTAAACCTAAACCCGACAAACCCTAATCTGCTCCAGCTCGCGTTCCAGCTTGCATCCATCCGATCAGCTCCAGCCCTAAGGCGTTCCTGATCCTAGACGTCCTCAGCTTCCCGTTCGCATCAGAACAGCTCGCATCCGACGTCCAGCCAGCTCGTGTTCCCCGATCAGCCAGCTCGCGACCCAATAGGAAGCAACCTGCTCGCGTTCCCGATCAGACGTGTCCCGTTCCAGCTCACGCTTCAGCATGCGTCCGTCCCTGCTCGTTCCAGCTCTCGTTCCAGCTCGCGTTCCAGCTCGCGTCCGTTCGAGTTTCTCTTGGTGGTCCGGTTTCTACAATCTGAAAACAAAAGGTAACCCTAATTCTACGAACATGAGAATTGAATTTGGATTGTTTGTAAAGATTGAAACCCTAAAAACTAATCTCTAAGATAAAACCCTAGGATAATAGATCAAACCCTAAAAGAGTAAATCGGAGCTCGAATAAATCTGATCCCCTAAACCCTAAATCGAGATTGATCCATTGATCAATTAAAACCATAACCTTAAAGGTCTTGAATCTCAAATCAAATCCCTTTGATCAAAGATCAAAGTTTCGAAATCCCTAAAAACCTAAATTTGAAAATCGGTTTTAATTTTGATTTGAAATTTAATTGTTTGTTTGATCACCTAGAAAATATTGATTAGGATTGTTTAAATCTGAATCTGAATTGCTTGACTTGGTTAAAACTCTAATGATCTAGTCTTTATCACTTTGAAATCGAATTAGATTGTGGCCGTGTGGCCTTAATACATTCTAGGTTAATTGTTCTAGATCATCATCCGTGGCCGTGTGGCCTTGTTGCATTCATATCTGAACCTGATCACTGCCGATTAATTGCAATTGAACTTAGATCTAATTCTAGGGATGATGTTGAATTGAACTAAATAGTCGTGTGGCTTGTTCTATTACTTGGCCGATTGGTTTGTTTGTTTGTTTTGATTGAATCATGAACTGATAGAAACCAACCGCTTTAGAATTGATTACATATTGCATGAGAGTTAGGTTGCTAGATTACTCTGATTCTGAAACCCTAAAATCTAGTCGCATATTACCAACCTTGAAATTGGTAAACCCTAATTGATATGCAACTGAATGATAAGATTGAATGCATCTAAATTGATTATCCTTGTTTGCATTATATTCTGTTGTGGCCGTGTGATTTTGCTATGAACCATACCGAACGCCCGTGTGGCCTAACCATTCCGATGCATTGTTCATACTCGCGGCCTTGTGCCCTTGATAGATCACATTGTTTGCATCATGTGATTGAAAGCCGTGTGGCTTAATGCATCATAGCTTGGCCGTGTGGCCTATAGAGACACCATATCTGAATGGTCGTGTGACCTTGCTTGCATATCTCATGAACCGATCTCTAGGATCGTTGTATCACATTACATGGTCGTGTGGCCTAAGCATCACATATAGACCTAGCATTCTCGACTTGTTTCGCACCATGATCGAGTAGTAAAGTGTTTTGGTCGAGAGACTTATGAAATCATATGCACTGATTATTTTGAATTGGTTGCATCCTAAATCATGAATTGATTGATAATATGGTTTCAGATGCCGAGATTTGAGCCTTTAGATTATGCCATTCTAAATCCCTCTGGAGAAAATTATCTAGAATGGGCAACGAACACTTCAGTTGTCCTGAAATCAAGAGGACTCGGAAGGAGTATCATTCAGGGTGATTATGCAACTAGAAGTGAAAAGTTAAGAGCCATAACAATTATGTGCCATCATCTCACTGAGGATCTAAGAAATCAGTACCTAAATATTGAGAATCCTCGTGACCTTTGGACAAATTAAAATACAGATACACAATGGTGTTATTACCAAAGGCCAGGCATGCATGGATGAGTCTCAGATTCCAGGACTTTGAGTATGTGGATGAATATCATTTTGCTTTGTCCAAAATCGTTTACAAACTGAGACTATGTGGTGAAGTGGTAACAGAGGAGGATTTACTGGAAAAGACCTTCCTCACAGCCGATCCAAGAGATCTATTGTTACAACATATCTATAGAGAAAAAGGTTTCACCACCTATAATGATCTGCTCTCATGCCTAACTGAGCAGAGTAATCAGTTGCTAAAAAAAATAGTGAGATGAGATATCCTGAAGCAAATAAGACTGATATGGATCATGATGAATCCAAGGCAGCCGTGACTAATATAACTGATGGTGGGGCCGATGTCTATTGACTAAAGAAAGATCTCGACATGCTAATCGTGTTTTAAGTCTTTGATTTGTGTTTTTCTTTAAACCTAATTGTTATTCACGATTTTATATATAATAATAGAATTGATTTGAGTTCATTACTATTATATCTTGCCTGATCTTACTTGATAATGTGAATGATTGATAAAGAAATCGCCTAAAAGGCATTATGGTACGGTATAGTAGCCTAGTAAGAAATCTATGGCTAAGGCATTGCCTAAAGGGCATTATATACACCCAAGAATATATGACCCATTGAGTTAATATGGTTTCCAAATAGAAACAATGGGCAAAAGGAAACAAGTTCCTTCAGATTTAAGAAAGAAAGAAAACACCTAAGACCCTTTAAGAAAGTGGTCAAGACTATACCTATGTAATCTACTGATCAAAACTATGCTACAGATCAGTATGATAAGAGGCAAGAGCCGTGGTGATCATACTGATATATCCCACGAAAATTATACACTTTATGGCAAGACCGGATTAGCCATCCTAGTCTAAACTTGATGCAAAGATTGATATTGAGAAGGCACAAAGAGTTATCCCATAAGATCTCACGTTGTGAAACATGTACACAAAGGGAAACTCATTAGGCTTTATTATCCTAAGCATCATGAATTATATATGTTCATGATGGGGAGAGAGGATAAACCCGTGATACATGATCAATACTACAAATTCGTGAACCATGGTCTATGACCATGATATAAACGGCTTGGCCGTGCAGTCCATTACCTATAAGGATCGTACATCCATCCTAAAGCTTAGGGACATCATGGATTTACATGTATATAAAGTAAAAATATATCAGGCCATATAAGTGAGCATATATATTCCCATCTCAGATTGAATACATGTCATAAACCAGACATACACCATTTTAAGAGACTTTGAATAAACCACCACAGACATATGTGCCGTCTAAGATGGAACCTCAGAAGAGGATGGGAATATATGTTGGATAAGAGTATGACTTTCTCCCACGACTTCTAAGAGACCTTGAGCCAAATATGGGTGATCAGAAAGTGGCTAGGTACACGGATTGTATGATCAATGAATCCGACTATCCAACATTAAAAAGAGAAAGCTATAAGCTGGTAAAGAGTAAAGAATGATAAGAAACAGAATGGTATCAACCATCATTGTCTTGGCAAAGATCCTCGGATTAGAATTATAGACGTCCAAAGAAAGAAAAGATTATACATAGCTAGCTAATCGAGATGCCAGACACTGACCCGAAAAGAAAAGAAAAGAATGACTAAGTCATAACCAGCTTAGCACCAAACGAAATCTGATGTCCTAGAAAGAGACACAGTCAAGTTGCTACATAGTCTATACAAGATAGACCAAAGTGTTCCATAAGATAAGGAACCTCAGAAAGAAAAGAAAGGTGCATAGAATGACAATACAGATTCGAGGTCATAAGGAAACCATATCAGACATTGAGAAAAGGCTGCGCAGCTAAACATCTAAGGTACCAAACCATGTAGCTTGGGACGCCAAGCTGCTAGGTAACAAAGGTCATGGATAATGAAATCTCAAATCGATTAGATCATGTCTGGAACACAATGGAACCATATATAAGTGTCGACACATAATGATATATTTGTACATAGAGAGTAGCACTTGAACATAAAGATATAAACGAGGATCAGAACCCACGAAAGAGTACTCATAAAGAATAAAGATTAGATTGAAAAGATAAACGTGGGGTTTAAAGTATCTAAAGAAAATATAGGCGTATTGGCCATACATACATATACAGAAACGTCATCTGATATAAACCAGTGAAATAGATGGGTCTTGTGAGGGAAAAGAAATTGTGAGATATGGTACATGATCACGAGGTCTAAAGGTGTCATGTTTCCTATTAACAGCATTCGATCATAGCTTGTTACACAAGGATACTCACAGAGACCATGGAACAGATTATAAGGAGATAAACTCCTATGTGGTGGATGATGCTACACAATTTCGAAATTGACAAAGGTCTGGTCATAAGAAAGAAATTAAATTGACATATAAAGATGTAGTAAGCAGCATATGGATCACTGGATAAAGGACATCATTGTTCCTAAGCTGTTCATGGACTGAAACAAAGCAGCTGCATATAGTATATAATACTAGTAAAGGAGTTCTATAAGAACGATCAAATTCAGTCCATATGTAAACTAATAAAGAAATTCGAATTCCTTGTGTTTATACTAAACCAACCTAAAGAGAGGTTAAAAGGTTTATACAGATCTGTGACACTAGCATGGACCGACTAGATTGTAGTACGGGTTAGTGGAAAAGAAAGATCAGTTATCATATGGCAGTCCATAAGCACGTGTGGTCGAGGTCCATGACCTAATATATATTCAAGTGCGTGGTATGATCCACGGCAAGAAAGGTCATGGGACGCCATCAAGATATAAATATAGGACTGCAATATCTAATGTATGTGGCATTGCCGAAGGCAAGAAGAATCGATAGCCATGTGTGAGGTCCATGAGTGTATTTGGCCGCAGAGCCATAGTTTGATGAGATTGTAAAATTCATTACAACAATGATCATTGATCAAGTCATGATCTTGGACACTCATGAGACAAGTTATTGATGTTAGGAGTTTTCAAGGCTCCTAAGACAAATGTTGTAGTATAGTGATTGTCGAACCAGTTCTGAGGGATATCAAAGCACTGAGAATGCAAGTACTCACTTAATCTAAGTGCAACCAATGATTTAGATGGGTTTTAAGCTATGACTAAAACTAGAAAACAATAACAGAATGATACTTTCTTGACTAAGGGAAAAGAGAACTCATGGGCATAGGGATTAGACCTTGGGTGATCAAGTATCGAACTAAGGATGTCAAATGATCAATCAAACTATCAACCTTAAGCCTAGACACAATTCTAAGCAAGCTCTATGTCTAGATGAATGCTCATTTGCTAACATATCTCAAACATCAAATGTCTTTGGTTGAATAATATGAAAGCAATCATTACTAACAAGTCTATTAGCTATCTTAGCATCTTTAACAACAAATGTCTTTGGCAAAGTATACTTAAAGCTTAGGAGAGTTGTCTCAGGCATTTCATCAAACACCTTTCGGGTGGGAAATGCCTATTGATCAACTTTTGAGTGGCCAACTCAGAAGATGCATTAAGAATACTCTACTAGCAAGGAACAAGAATGATCTACACTAAAAATCCTAGAACTAACCTAATCACCCTTAATCTCCCTAACCCATGAATTCAAAAGGTGATTACTCACTAATCTCCATGATTCCTCTTAACCCATATTGGATTTCAGATTAACTGTAGAGAAATAGATAAGAAATCAACAAGAACACAAGATGAAGCAATGAAATCTGAATCAAAAGAGGTTTTTTACTAGTTCTTCTCTAAAAGAGATTATCTGCCTCCAATCTTACAAAAAAGTACTTAACTTAGGTTTAGAAAGTGTAAAAACATCAAAACAAATGACCAAAAGGCCCTGAAATAACATAAAAATCGTCCAAGCAAAACACGCGGAGTGACCTAGCATAGTCGCTCCAGGAGGTCACTCCCGACGCGTTTCTTTGTGTCTCGACCCGTCAAAACGCGAGTGACTTGACCTGGTCACTCTGGCTGGTCGCTCTGGCTGGGAGTGACTTGAGCTAGTCGCTCTGGCTGGTCGCTCTGGCTGGGAGCGACCTCGGTAGGTCGCTCTGAGAGGTCACTCTGCGATGCTCGACCAGGATGGATATGCCTCTAGTAAATTGATCATAACTCCTTCATTACATCTCCAAATGACTTGAAACCACTTCCATTAGAAAGCTAACTCAATTTTCTGTGTCTCCACAAAATCTTAGCAACAGGAGATTTCTCTAAAGGCTCCATCCATCTCATCTTTCACCTCTTTTGGATCATAATGCTCCCAAACATCTCAAATCACTCCATGGCACACTCCAACACCTAATAAGGACAATGAATGCAAAATGCAACCTAGACATGGCTAAATCCTAATCTATATGATGAAAATGCTCATGGATGAATGGATAAAACAATGTAAATATGCAAGATATCAACTCCCCCCAAACTTGTTCTTTTACTTGTCCACAAGTGAACTTTCTAGAACTCATAGGGAGAGAAGTTTGAAGTTGGGAGCTCATAGCCAAAAGAAACACAACTAGCACACACAATTAGCACACTCTCTTATTACACTCTAGCTTCTCTAGGCCTATCTCAACTCTTTTTGCCCTTACACTCATCATCAATCATCCACATATTCAAATCAACCAACTCTCACATTCGTTAAGCACAAAACATTAGGTGAATTCTTGCAAATGGTCAGTTGGTCCAAATCATTTGGTTGGGTAAGGGAAGGCTTTTATTCAAGTGATTCAAGAGGTTCAAAAACATATGATCTTTAAGGTGGTTTACTCTCGAAACAAGTAGACTTGACATTGCACATAATATATCTAAGAAAGGGATCAACTCATGCATACAATGCTCAATCTCCATTGTTCTACCATTTTCCAACAAACATACAATTACACAATCATTCCCAAATGTCAAACCCAACTCACATCTCTCACCGAAAGATCCTAAGAACATTAACTCCTTCTCTTTCAAATCTACAAGGGATTTTTCACAACCTCAAAACATTACTTAGCTCCTAACAACTTGCTAGCCCCCTTTTTCTTTCTTTTTCTTTTCTTTCATATTTATTTCTTTTTTTTTTAGATGGGGGCCAAGACTTTTCATAACTTGAGCTAGAGGTTTTTCTACTTATCCCAATAGACAATTCACTTAAACACAAAGAGTCATTTCTTTTCCTTTTTCATTGCTCCCAATCATAATCACAACTCTCACCCCCCACCTATAGCTAGACAATAGAGTGCCCAATCTAGCAAGAATGAAGATCAAGCATTGTCGTACCCGATACTCTCAACATTATGCACATGTAAGACTTTCCGAAGAAGGCCTCACTCATCAAACAATGAAAGCTTAAAAGGAGGGAAAAGTTTTGGGAGTGGTCTACCACTAGAGTTTGTCAGAATAAGATTGGCATAAAGGATGTGACAACTCAGGTGTGTATAGCCATGACTCAGTACACAAGGGACCATGAGCAAGAAGCATTAAGTTCGTTTAGTTCAAATAAGGTTGTAGTTGGCTTCAAAGACTGAGTTTCAGCAATCAACAAGTTTCAGGAAGAGTTTTCAAGGCTCGAAACATACAAGTCTTTTTGAGAGGTGCAAAAGCTACTCAGGTGCAACGTAGTGTTCTTTACAAGGCATTTAAAATCATTTCTCCCAATGCAAGTAAATGCAACCTATATGCTCTAGACTCTCCTAGAAATGCCAAAGATGCAAACTAAATGAAATTTTTTTTTTTTTTTTAATGCAAATATATATGTATAATGCAATGCATGAGACTCAAATCATCAAAGCAAACGTGATCAAATACTTGGTACCTCCCCCCCCAAACTTAATAACACAGTCTCTGTGTTGTCAAGGAGAGAGAGATACCCAAAAGAGAAAACTAATATGCAAAAACGAAATGGTATATACAAGGGAAAGTAGTGGGTTACCTTCTATGGAGAATAAGTAGGGGGAGATGCTCCCTCCTCATCGTCCTCAGGTGGTAACTCTTCAAGGTGCTCATCAGTAAGAGTGCCCATCTCTTCAATGTAGAAGGCTTTCCCGAACACATTTGGGTTCTTCATTTTCTCCTTGAGTCAAAGTGGAGAACATGCCCTTTACCCAAATGGAGTCAATCGTGCCCGCTTTCACCTTAACAATTGCTCCTGCTGTAGCTAAGAATGGCCTTCCAAGAATCAAAGGGATCTAGAGGTAAGGTTCGAACACCTACAACTTTTGTAAATACGCTACTACTCAACGCAGACCACTACACCAAGGAGATTAAATTGCTCCGGGTGCCTCTCGAATCAATATAACAACTTTTTTCGGCTCCAGGGCCAGAGAACTCTATAAGTAGACATCTTCGTAGTAACTTGGGATGGCATAAAAGAAAAAAAACATCATTCTCTCTCAGTCAGTCGCTCCATCACACAAAATGCTGTCTCTGCGATCAATCTCCGCTGTTCTAATGTCGCTCCTTCTCCTGTCTGCCACGGCAGGTCAGGCTTTCTATTTCTTCTTCTTTTTTTGATCAACGGCTCTCTGTTTCTTCTCTTTTTGGTCTTTGATACGTTCTTTTTAAAAAAATTCGTTAAATCTGTGCATTCGTTACAATCTATAGAGCTCCAAATATTCAACAGCAAATTCCTTTTGTTAAACTTTTATTTTCTTACATTTCAGTTAATATTTATTTATTCCCCATGCTGTTTTATCAGCTTATAAGCTACAATTTTTTTTTTAGTTTTGTTGTCAACAGGTATGATCCAGACCGGGCCCGCTCCAGTGAAATCTCCCGTCGACCATACCGGTCCAAAATGGGTTCTTCCACCGGTGCCTAGCACCCAGGAAGATTGTGGCTTCGTTTGCAGGCACAGCGATTTGCTTCCTTTTGGATGTCCAGGCGTCAACTGTTACTGTCTCCAGAATCCATAAATAATTGTTGTACGAGTTTGTCTACAAAAATTATCCAAGTTTGATGAAATAAAGTATCTGAATTAAGTGGTGATGTTACAGAGAAAACTATTGAATGTTTTGATTAAAATTGCTATCCGTGTTTGTTTCATGAAAAGTGAACCTTCTGCTGAACAATGGAATGTTCTCGCCCTGACATGTTAACTGCCACTCAATCTCTGAACCTTGTTTTTGCTTTGTTCATATTCGTCCCAGCTAGAGGACCAATTCACATATTCTCTTCCACTCCTTGAATGAACTATGATAGGACAATCTGAATATAACCCTTCGTGTTGGCTTCTCCCAATTAATAAACCATTAAAACCTTTGAAAAAAACCATTAAAAATTCTTCCATTTCTCTTTTTTTTCTCTTTTTATTTATTTTGGTAAATACTCATAGAATAACTAACAGTGAAATTGTCTAACTATACTTTAAAAATCATCAACATGTAAAGTTGAATAGAAGCTTTCTCAAAAAAAAAAGTTGAATAGAAGTTAAATTGTATACAACAATTCATGTCCAATAGTACTTTTACATGTTGATATCTTAATACTTTTAGATTGTTTAATCTGAATTCAGTGAAATACACAAATTTGGGCGACTGGTGAGCTAGATTGAAAGCCGCAAAACTTCTTTTCTGCTACGAATTTCTTTTCTTCCAACTTTCCTTTTCCTTGCTAACTTTCCATTTTTGTTGACTTTCCATTTATAAATGAGCCGATTAAATTTAGGAAAGGCTATGACAAGGTAAATCCGTCTCCAGCATACATCTTAATCTTTTAGAGGTCCAAGCAAGAATAACTATAGTTTTTAAATATCAACTTTTCAGCCAGTAGATGGTTACACTGATTTACTAACTCTAGTTTTAGTGCTGACTATTATATTTTGTTTTCTTTTAACCACTGCAAATAATCGTCACGAAGAGCCTTACGGTCATTGGGCCGTATTAGAGGTTAGTTGCAACATGATACTACCAAGCGTTTCAACTAGCATTTGGCGCTTGCGTAAAGACTCCACTAAAAAGAGGAGCTAGTTGATTACTCTTTTAATTGAGGGAATAAAAAAACTATATGCATGCAAACAAAATATGAGACCGAGGCCAACATCAGTGGTAAGAAATTACAATGGGTCTCTCAAAACATGTTTTAATAATAATAAAATATTTCAAAATGTGACAGATTTAATAAAAGTCTCTTAACAAGAGACGTTGATATATACGGGAAGAATCGATTAACACCTTCTTTCCTCTTTTTACTTACTTTTTTGTTTTGTTTTACTATTTTAATTATGAGAGACTAGTGGATGTGTATCTACACGACTAGCTTCAACATTAATGTTAACATTTTTTTGCTAACGAATGTAAAAAGTCAACATTATACCTTCTTTTCTTTTGTTCTAAAATACCATACTTTTTTTTGCTAAAAGAAGATACCATACTTCTTTTTTACCTCAATTTTGTATATCTGTGGGATACCAGTTGATTTAATACTTTACGATACTTCATTGATGTAATGTGAAAGTTATATATTTATTATATTGATGTAAGTCCAATCAGAGCTCATGAAAATGTCTTAATCTACTAAGAAAAACACGTGATGAAACATTTAGTGATTTTCAAGTGTCGTAAGATCTTACTAACCCTTAAATACGTATGACCTGTTTTTGCGTAGCATAAAAAAAAAGCCAGGGAGCGAGCGAGAGCGAACGTTCCGTTGATCATGTGCCTCTTTGAACTCGAAGCTCTTTAAATACAAATCGAGTGCTCTCACTTCGAAAAACATCAAAGACAAAATAAAGGAAAAATGGTGTCTCTTTTCTCAGTTGTTTCGACTTTTATTGCTATTGTACTCATCCCTGGTCTCTTCATCTCTAGGCGTCTAAGTGTTCCTTTCTCCATAAGAAACATCCTCAGATTCATTAAACTCGCAGCTTCTCAGAACGATAATGATGAAGAGAGGAACGAGAAACGGTAGTCTGCTTTTGTTTAATCATATATATTTTTTACGTGTTAAGCTCTTTGTAGCTTATTTTCCTTAAAACATGCAATTTGAAAGAACCAAAAAGACAAACGGACAGGGTCTATAATGTTTTATGAATTAGCGGGTATTGACTTCTAACTATATATTAGTCTTATTAGATGATTCCTCATCAAAATATGATGCACCGGCGTTACTCAACTGGGGATCTCTAACTTTCTACTAGAAATATGCATATGTTTGTTTATACGAAAGCCTTGAACTTTGTTTGTTCTTAACTATAATTGTGTAGTGGTACAAATACAATGGGAGAGAGAAGAAACGAGGGGGACTGCCAAAGCATGTGGCGATTATACTGGACGGAAACAGACGTTGGGCGCAGAAACGAGGACTAGGAACATCGGACGGTCACAAGGCCGGAGCGAGGAGGGTTATAGAGAATGCTAAGGACTGTTTCGCTATGGGGATAAACACTGTCTTTTTTTTTTTTTGTGCACTATAAACACTGTCTCACTCTTTGCTTTCTCTACTGAAAATTGGGCAAGACCCGAGGTGGTGATGCAAATAGAAGATAACTTTTGCAACACGATTCCAAGAGTTTTTTCTTATATTTCGTTCTAATTCGTTTTTTTTTAAATGTTTGACCAGGATGAAGTTAACGGCCTGATGTCCTTGTTCGAGGAAAACTTTAGGTCTGAGATGCCTTTCTTCCAAAGGTACCCAACATATAGTTTAGATCCTTTAAGAAAAACATTACGTAGAGTTTTTGGTTTTAGTTTCTACGTTTTCATTATTTGAAGAAAACCAAAATAAAATATTTTTTGATAAAAAGTTAAAAAAGCTAGCAAAATACGAGAACCAAATCTTCACAAAAAAAATGGATAGGACTATGAGTTTTTTTTTTATTTAAGAAAAAAAAACTAAAACTGAAATTGTTGTCATTTCAACACCATGATATCAATTTTTTTCGTTTTTATATAGAGATAAAATAAAGATCTCAGTTATTGGAAACCGGACGAAAATCCCCCAGTCACTTCTAGGTTTGATAAGAGAAACAGAGGAAGCTACAAAGAGCTATGAAGGGAAGCATCTCATTTTAGCAATAGACTATAGTGGAAGATTTGATATCATGCAAGCGTGCAAAAGTCTAGCCGAAAAGGCGAAAAACGGGCTGATCCAAGTAGAGGACATTGACGAGAATGTGATAGATAAAGAGTTGATGACAAACTGTAGCGAGTTTCCAAATCCTGACCTATTGATCAGAACGAGCGGAGAGCAAAGAATCAGTAACTTCTTCTTATGGCAATCTGCTTACACTGAGCTCTACTTTCCTAACGTTCTTTGGCCTGACTTCGGTGAGGCTGAGTATCTTGAGGCCTTGACTTGGTATCAGCAAAGGCAGAGGCGATTCGGTCGACGAGTTTAGGCTTTGTATTTCATGTCTCACAAATAAATTGCATTTGATTGCAATAATTTGCGTTTGATTTTGTGTGTTATTGTTCTTTGATTCTCACACGCATGTATAAGTTGTTAGTAACATCGTTCTCTTGCAATACAAGAAACTGGAATATCTCAAAAGATCTAGTTCTTGAGGTACAAAACGTCCATTATTACACATCATATACAGTTTTTATTACACCAATGAAAAAAAACTCAAGATTTCGACCACCAAAGCGACGCTGTCTCTCTGCTGAAACGACATCAACGCTTCCACAAAACCGTTCCTCCCAAAATCAGGCCACATTTCTTGAGCAAAGAAGAGCTCTGTGTAAGCCAATTGCCACAACAAGAAGTTACTCACTCTTAGCTCACCACTCGTTCTTATCAGCAGATCCGGGTAAGGAAACTCAGTAACGTTCGTCTCAAGCTCTTGCTCGATCAGTATCTCGTCTATCTCCTCAACTTCGATCTCACCGTCTTTCACTCTCTGCGCAATGCCTCTACACCGCTTGTAGAACATCGTACTTCCCGCTGTAACCAACGGCTACGATTAGCTGAAGCCTCGTGTTGTTCTTTGTAACTTCCTCAACTTCGTTTATCACTTTCAAAAGAGAGTTTGGCAGTTTCGATGAGTCTCCAATGATAGAGATCCGAACATTGTTCCTACACTCAAAGAAGATTATAGCAGACTTGTGACACACGGCACCACAAAATAAAAACAATTCTTCATGGATTTTTCTGATCATACGATACTTACTTGGCTAAAGTCTCAAGCTCTGATTTGAGCGTTCTCTCGAACAAACTCAACAAGAAATCAATCTCGATCTGCATAGATATATATTTAGATTCCAATAAGGTCTCACAGAGCAAAAGACAAACCCTAGAAATGTAGGGCATACTCTTACCTTAGGTCTAATCCAGTTATCGGTAGAGAAGGCGAAGACGGTTA
This sequence comes from Brassica napus, assembly GCF_020379485.1. NCBI lineage: Eukaryota > Viridiplantae > Streptophyta > Magnoliopsida > Brassicales > Brassicaceae > Brassica > Brassica napus. The sequence continues at coordinate 31,735,126 of NC_063450.1, read as the reverse complement.
AGACTTGAATCCCCCATTTGCCGCAAAGCTCAACGATCTCTCTCAAAGCTTCAACGCCGGCTCTGTGACCGTCCCAAGGTTGTAGACCTTGATTCTTCGCCCATCTCCCGTTTCCATCCATTATAACCGCAACGTGCTTCGGCATCAGCTCAGGCTGGAGTCCCTCCGGTAGAGTTTCTTCTTCCTCCGCCGCCGTGAACGGCGCCATCTCCGATTTGGTTGATCTGACTCCGAGTCCGATACGATTCGGAGTGAAGGAGAGAAGCAGTCTCGACCTAGCTTCCATCGCCGCTCTAAAGCTCCGGAGTTGAACCGTTGGAGATTGAAGGACGAAGGAGCTGGAACGCGAAGGGAAATCATTCTTTTGTTGAATTGATTAATCAAGAAGTTGTGGTGGTTGTGTAAGGAGAGAAAGCATTGTGTAATAAAGCGGAGAGGATGGAACCAACCGCCTCCATAGATGGTTCTGGTGAGATATTGAAAGCGATGTCGTCTTTTTTGTCTGTGTTGTTGAATGCGATGATGATGGTGCTCATTTCGAAACTGAGCGCCACATAACAAAATTTATCGTTAGAAATTTCAAACTCCAGTTTTTTTTTGTGTGGTTTATATAAGTTCCTATTCGTCCACGTCTCCTCGTATTCCAATTTTATTATTTTTACAAAATTAAATTGCATTAAAAATACTCCTACCAGAAGTCCAAAAAAATATCATATCAGCGAGAGACCTAAATAAATGTACTGCAAATTTTGCAATAATAGTTTCATTTATGAGATGAAAATTGGGTTCAGAGCCCATTTCCTTGTCATAAATATAAGGGCCCATAGCCTGACATGTGACCAACGTGAGTGTATTTGGTTCCTGCCTGTAATCGCCACGACTTGACCTGCTCCCGTGAGGACAGTTTGACTTCAATAACAATATTACCCTTAGATTAAATGGGAAAAAGGTAAAACTGCGTTGATAAAAGAAGAAATCCGAAATGGATGTTCGTAACAGACTCTCCTCCATCCGTGACAAAACTCACTCGGGAGGTTTAACCAAATGGTTTGCCACTCGATAATTATTCAAGGCTCAGCTTTTGATTAGATTTTATTAAAAACTTCAGCTCCAATGTAACACAAAGTATAAAACAGTTTTTTTTTGCTTCAATTAATTTATCATTCTTTTAAGAAAAAAAAAATCCGAAATGGATATGTGTGTAATGGTCAAACTAGATGGGGTAACGGATAGTGTCTCAGTGTATATAATAATATAATTTAACCCTTCGCCGACCTTACCGGGTGTAGTTTGCACCGGATAAAGTCTGTTTGTTTACAAATCGCTAGAGACGTCAAAAAACTCTCTTCCTAGAGACGAAGAGAAGAGACCCTTTTTCCTGTAAAAAAACTACAGCCCATGAGCATGACCCACGTAGGGGATGCTTACCGATTCTTATTCCTCTTAGTTCAGGACCGGTTCTCTCTAATTATAGCCTTTTTCATTTATTTTTTTTCCTTTTTTCCTTTAGAAACTCTTCCTAGAACCACTGATGGAGCTGGTCTTAGTTTACTTATCGCAGCGATCATCGATCAAACTGTTAGTCGCTGATATTTGAATGATAAAAAGAAATTATTAATAGTCTCAATTACTAGCCGAACAACATATCTCTATCGATTCCAAACATTAAAACAAACAATAGTAACGATATTTGAAATGTCGCTCGTTGCTGCCCCGACCTTCAAACGAACATAGCAAAACTGATACCGTATTGTTTATGTAGCAAAACAAAGGAAAAGGCAAACTGATATATAAAAACATATATACATTTAGTTTAAAAACATATATACAAACAAACTGATTCCAGCTACTTCCCTCTTTTTATATAATGTGAATGCGTTGTTGTTTGAAGTATAGTCTTCCCACTACTTCACTCTTCTTATATATGTGAATGCTTTCACATTTGAAATAATTCCAACCAATTATGATTTTTGGTTAAGTGATTTAGCGCTCAGAAGGGTTTGTGGACAATTCATTTAAAAACTCACACATTACATATATAGTACATATGTTGCTAATACAAACAAGACTTAGGGAAGATTAAAGATCAAATACATACCATGATTTACACTGCTAATCAAATCTAATTTTTTGGAAACAAATGTTCCTAAAGCACCAAATACAAACCACTTTGTCTTACAAAGGAATGAGCTTTTCTTCTCTCATCACATCAATCCAATACAAAATTGAATCCAGGGTTCTATATTTCCTCTTAAACCCAAACTTATCAACTTTATCTCTGCTTCCAAGCAGCTTGAAAGGACATCTAAATAGCACATCCATGAAAACCCATTGGCCAAATCCTCAATCTTTGTCTGGACAAGCTTCTCCTTCACCAGAATCTCATCCCACACATGCTTTCTCTCACCCATCTCTCTCTCAAACCAGAAACCCTCATCAAACATCGTCGTTTCGTTGACTTGCACCCCAAGTTTCCTCCCGATTTCAGGCCAAATCTCTTTCCACGTGAACCCTACCCCGTTTATGGCGTTAAAGGCTTCACCATTTTCACGTACTCTCCCACTAGTCGCAGCGAAAATATGCTGTTCCGCGACTAAATTTGAATCAGACCCATCAATGTAACACTCCTCCCAGCATTCTCTTGTCCCTCCAAACACAAAAGGAAGATTCAAATACTTACACATGGCTCCATAAACACAAAGACTTCCCATGAAGTTGTACAGAGTCCTTGTAGAGCTTCCCATTAGCAAACCGGGTCGTTGAACCGACCAAACAACTGAATCTCCAGAGATCTTCTCCTTCAGAAGATCCTCCAAAACGTAATAGAAATTCTTCCCCGAGCTCTTCCTCGGACACTCCTCGCTGTAATAACACACACTTGAACCTTCTCCACCACGAGACAGAGTCTCTCCGACGAGAGACACGTAATGCTTCATCCCCGTTTGGAGCGAGAAATGCTTTAACCTCCTCGTGGCGTTTGGGAGAATCGCGTCCAAGGCGTTTGCCAGCATCGTTCTGTTCTGGTCGCAGCACTCGTCGCTGTCCAGTGGATACTCGCCGGACCACGTGACCCAAAACACGTGACTCACGATGTCTTGTAATGGAGACAGTTTCTGTTTGGTCTCAGATGCGTTAAGCAGATCGCATGAGATGAAACTGTACATCTTCGTCATGGAACTGATCTCGGGATTTCGTGCAACGCCGTAGATTCTCCACTTGGTTTGTTCGACATTGTTAGCGTCTTCACAATCTCTCGGCCCACGAGCCCCGTGACGCCGAAGATCAACGCCACGTTCTCGTCGTCGTTTGTATTTGTGACGCTGCCATTTTCAGACCCCATTGTATGTATTGATCAGAGAGTTCTGGAGTTTGAATAAGATGGACCTTTAATGGATGTTGTATATTTATAGCACTAAAGATTTACTAGTAACTTAAAACAGAAGAGTAAGCGTGATTCACGATTCAACGGGTTATCGTAGAGTTTCAAGACTCGATGCCTACCTGTTTAGGCTATGTTAGAATATTCAATCAACTTGCTGTGTACACAGCTATCATTTAGCATAACAATGCATAAATTTTTAGTATATATAAACTGAAGTCAACAGTGTTCATGTTACATTTGTTTTTTCTTTGGTTTTCCTTTTTTATTTGTGTAGAAATTACGAAAATGTGGAGTTAAGAACCCCATTCATTATTAAGTTAACTGTGTACTTCTGTACCATTGCTTGCAATATGACTTTACAAAATAATTTTGACTACTAAATAGTCTCAGACACCTAAACTTTATATAGTAGTTTCAAATTTTAATGTGTATTTGTACTAAAAACACTGGTTCTCTTTAAGTGCTAAGAACATCTAATAACACGTTACGCACCCACATATTATATTGATCTATTTGTATTTTTAACACGAATACTTAACATCTATTTGTAACTTTATATATCAATTTAATTTGTGGTTGTAACGTGTTTTCTATATAAATTTTTTTTTTCGACATTCTATATAATTTTAAGTGAACATCGTGTACAGCATTCTGTCTACTGATTAAACGGACGGTCAAGATTGCGAGAGGCAGAATATGACCGTGGCTGTCTGTATACGTTGCCGGCCAGAATTTTAAATTTTAACGCTTCAAGTGGGTCTGTTTTATTTTAGTTAACAGTCTTACCGGTCAAAACAGAATATTAATCCACAAGTACTTATTCAATAAACTAGTTACACTCGTGATATTTTTTTCATAACCCGAAGTCATATGTACCATAGTCCAAATCAATCTGAGATCTAACTGCCAATAGATTTATGCAGGGGACAAGCATGTATATATCCAATCCCATAAAATGAAACAAATTGACTATTCTATGAATGTTTGATTTCGATAAGCAATATTGTAGAATAGAACAATGGAAGCGTAAAATAAGCAAGCAAAAGAAATGCATAATAGTATGGTGGGATCATTGAAGTGCCAAACGTAATTTCATTATCTCTGAATTTCTTTTATAAAAATAAACCTCCAAATGAAGAAATGCAGGAACATAAATCCCAAGTTAATTTTCTTAAAAAATACTTTAAAAATTATGGAACTGTAAAATTAAATTTCCGGAATGACGAAATGGAGGAACATGAATTACGATATTATAAAACGTGTCACTCATAACAATTTTGGAATAGTTTTCTCAAAAAAAATTGGAATAGTACAATTTTCTTGCTGCTGTTATGTTTATTCGGAGAATATTAATCAGAACCTTTGATCACGTATATACGTCAATCTTGTTCCGTGAAACTGACAATAATTGTCTGATCTGCGTTGGAGTGACTGAAAGGCGGGAGATGGGTACAGTGTATCTCTGGCCCCAAAGGCATTGAAAAGCTAAAAACCACACACACTTGGCTCTCTCCAAATCTTATAATGGACCATGTTTTATGGTAGACCTACACATTACTCTTCTTTCAAGTTTGTGTCTTCCTCCCCTCATTTTATGCATTGAATCAACCAATTTCTCATCTTTAAGAAAAAAACATTTCGATATTTTAATTTAATTTTAAAGAATAGCAGCTCCAGTTTAGGTTTATGATGTGATTTGAATATTTCATTGATTAATCAACCAGTTTCTCATCTTAAAAGAAAAAACACTTGCAAATGTATTATTATTTTTTTGGGTGGTCAACAAGGACAGTGATGGGCTTATTTTAGTGAGCTGATGTTTGGGCTTAATTATAATTGGCTTACAGAGATATCCCCCACGGACACAAACTAGTTGTGTTGTGTCTTAAAAAGTTAAAAATAAAAGAACGAATCAAATCTTTTCCAGTTTCGTCCGACGGAGATCGATTAACGGAGAAGTAAACAACCCCTAGATATGGCGGAGAAGCTCGCACCGGAGAAGCGACATGATTTCGTTCATAACGGTTTTTCTCTAATTCTTTCGTCTCTGTTTCTCTGTTATCGCAGTCTGGTTTTAACTTTACGAGATTTGATTGATTCCGATGTAATAGGGCAAAAGGTGTTTGAGTGGGATCAAACCCTTGAAGAAGTGAACTTGTACATAACTTTGCCGCCCAATGTTCATTCAAAGGCATTTCACTGCAAAATCCAGTCGAAACATCTCGAAGTTGGCATCAAAGGCAACCCTCCTTATCTCAATGTCAGTTTCTTTCTCTGTCTTTACACAGTTTGGCTTCGTTTCTCGATACAGTTGACTGAAGTTTGTTAATTTTTTCCAGCACGATCTTAGTGCTCCTGTGAAGACGGATTGCTCGTTCTGGACACTAGGTACTCCATTGTTTCTTCTTCTTCTTGCGTATCTGTATTAGGCGTTTCTTTAGCTTTGAGCCCCGTTTCACTTCTGGAGATGATAAGTTGAACCCGAAAATGTGAGCTGGTTTTGGTATGAATGGTAGATAGAGTTTGAGATTAGAAACATTTGAGAGTATACGATGGATGATGGACTGTTGTAGAACTAGCATGTTTTGATCTTGAGTATGAAGCTATCGGTTGCAGCGTTCTAAGTGTATAAATGATCTGTTTCTATGCACTCTCTGTCCATCTTATTTTTCATTTCATGATTTACAGTATGTTTCGGGTTATTATTATCAACATCTTCAAGTTACCGGCATAGTTTTTTTAGTTTTACGGTTCATAGTTTGTCACTGTTAGCCTAATCTGATATTTTGTGTGTTGGTATGGCAGAGGATGATATAATGCACATTACCCTGCAGAAGAGGGAGAAAGGGCAGACATGGGCATCGCCGATTCTTGGACAGGGTCAGTTGGATCCTTACGCCACTGATCTAGAGCAGAAGCGGCTCATGCTGCAGAGGTTTCAAGAAGAGGTTAGCTATAGCAAACACTCTTCTTGCTTTTGCATTTTTTTTTTCTTATTGAAAGCCATCTTGGTCAAAAATATAATTACGCTGCCAAAGATGATCTGATTTGGTTGTGTAACCTATGGTGGCTGTCTTGCTATTTTGATGAAATTGCTTACTCTTTGTCCAATCGGATTCTTAGCGGTTTGAAAACACAATGAGCAAATGAACATAGGCTAGAGACTGAATACATGTGTGCCCTATTGTTTATGTTCTACTTGTATCCATGGCTTCTATATATTTAGTATATTGAACTTAAGTATGCTTTCCCTTTTCTCTTTGGATCAATATTCTTTTTTTTTTGCTGTGTCTATGTTTGCAGAACCCAGGATTCGACTTTTCACAAGCTCAGTTCACGGGTAACTGTCCAGATCCGAGTAGCTTCATGGGTGGTATTCGTTCTGACTAGTCCTCCCTCCCTACTCTTGGGATTTCATGGCTGATAAATAAACGGCCTGACTTTGACCCGCTTCTGTAATCATCTCTAAACTATATTTTCATTCACTCACATGAATAAATGCCTTGTTTCGTCTCTGTTTAGTTATTCTTTTATTCCCCGACAACAAAATCACACCATCAAAAAGTTCCACATCCCCTTTAGAATCTTGTTCTAGTATGGGACGGCTTTTGTTTCAATACAAATCGTTTACGTATGTAACTTTATTGGTATAGATTCTTTATGAAGAGATTAAAAACAAATTAAATAAGAGAGAAAAGGGAGGTAAATGAGGATGGCGCGCGTCATCTTCGTCGCGACACATAATCTTAAGACACAAAGAGAGGAACGAGTCTCGAGACGCTACGTATAGGCTAACAGCCATTTGTTTTGTCTCTCTTCCCCTTCTCCCTCGTAAACTCCTTCGTTTTCGTCGTCTTTAGTAAATTTTCACTACCTTCTTCTTTACCTCACCTTCTCCATGATCCTCTCCGTCATCCGCAAATCATGACTCTCACACTCCTCCTCCCTCGCAGCAAACACCTAACTCACCTCATCGCCGAGTCCTCATCGTCGGAAACTACTGCCACGACGTTCTGATCCAAAACAACACCGTCGTGGCCGAAACCCTCGGCGGCGCCGCCTCCTTCATCTCCAACGTCCTAGATTCCTCCTCCGTCTCCTGCGACCTAATCTCCAAAGTCGGCCGCGACTTCAAATACGACGTCGCACACCCTCCGATCGTGGCTCCGGAGAAGGAGACCACGGTCTTCAAAGCCTATTTCGATCTCGCAGCCGATCGGGTCCTGAAACGCGTCGCTGCATGCGACCCGATCCTCCCGTCGGACATCCCCGACTCGAGGTTCGACATCGGGATGGCCGTCGGCGTCGGCGGGGAGATTCTCCCCGAGACGCTCGAGAAGATGGTGGAGATCTGCGACGTGGTGGCTGTGGACATACAAGCTCTGATTAGAGTTTTCGATCCTGTTGATGGAGCTGTGAAGCTTGTTGATTTGAAGGAGAGTGGGTTTCGTCACCTCATGGGTAAGATCGGGTTCTTGAAAGCTTCGTCGGACGAAGCGCTGTTCATGGATGTTGAAGAGATGAGGCGTTTGTGCTGTGTGGTGGTGACTAGTGGTGAAAAAGGGTGCAGGATTTATGACAAGGATGATGAGACGGTGGTTCCTCCGTTCGTGGCGAAGCAGGTGGATCCTACGGGCGCTGGAGATAGTTTTCTTGGAGGTTTGGTGGTTGGTCTTGTGGAGGGTTTGGATGTTCCTGATGCTGCCTTGTTGGGGAACCTCTTTGGTTCCGTCACTGTTGAGCACATTGGTCAGCCTAAGTTCGATTTGACGATGCTTCAGGTTCGATTTTTTATATCTTTCCGGTTTTGTCTTTAGTTGATTGAATTGCATGCTGTGTGTGATATATGACGATGTCAATTAGAACTGTTGTTACAATGTAGATCGAAAAGACAATCGCATGAACATAGAAAACCAGTCGCGGAATCTGATAATGTGTCAAGCTTGATTTGTTAGTTCTTGTTTATAATATTAGGGATGGTGCTTAAAAAGGATTGATATGTATTCTTGATAGTACTATTAAGATTCGGGGAAAGTAGTAACGGTTGCATCTTGCAGCTTACTTTCAATATAATCAAACCTAGACGTTCTTAATTAGAAGCTCGATCTGATTTGTGATAGGTTTTCCGTCTGAACATATGGTCAAGTCTTCACATTATTTTGTCTTGGATTATGGATTATGCAGATAGCCTCTTCTATTGTTTTAGTTCATAGTTGATTTAGCATAAGTTGCATTCAAATATAGGAAACATTTGAATGTGTGTATAATTTTCTTGATGTTTCTGTGTATCTTTTTTTTTTACCTGTTGGAAATATTTGCGTTTGTTTCTGCATGAGGATGCATTCCTTTTTATGCGTGTCCCATGTGTTGTCTTTCTCGGTGATGCAGAGAGTAAAGGATGAGGTGCAGAGAAGGAAGAAGCAATGTAATCTCTCAAGTAGCCACAACAATGATCATGACGAGTTTCATGCGCGTCTAAGTCCAGCTCGGTTTCAGGACTCTCCCCTTCAACCAAAGTTATTGGTCAATGGTCACTTGTGTGACCGGTCATGATTGGTTCCTGCAAATACGAATCTTTTAATCACTAACAACGCTCTTCTGAATTGTGTAAACTTTCTACGTTTATGAATTTTGGAAATTTATCTACTATTTAGTGTATAAACGCCATGCCCAGCGTCATCAAACGCTTTTTATGGCCGCCAATGCAAAGTCTTCGTTACCAAGTTCCGTTTTAAATTTGAGATAAATTGTCAAACGAAAGAGATAAGTTTACCTTTTTGCTATTTTGCATGTTGTTAATTTTCTTATTAAATCAAGTTGAAGCAAGTCAAATAAATCATGCTGAAATGAATTAAAATTAACTTTTTAATCACTGTTTAGGCATAGTGGATTGGTCAAAATCGGAAAAGAAAATCAACTTCGGATTTGGAATGTCAATCTCTGTTTTTTCCTATGCACGTTGTCAGTTTTGAACCTTTTGGTTGCTTTACGGCTAAACCGAGAAAAGCAACCGGTCAATATGTACAATCAGTAAGCAAACCAAGTTGAGTTTTAATATAGATTTTGAGTTATAAACAGCAGACGACAGAAATGAAACCAGAATGGTAGGATTTTTATCAAATTGAAATAGCTAAGATGGTCGTTTAAACACAAAAGTCGTCAAGCACTAGATTTATCTCACATCCAACAGAGGAACAGATGGAGAAAACTACAAGAGAGTTTGAGTTACAGAGGAAGCTCGCCACTGTCAACGATCACAACTTTACTCGTAGGAGTTCCGCTCTGATTTCCCTCAGCTTCGATTTTGTACACAACGTCCATTCCCGACACTACCTTCCCGAAGACTACGTGCCTCCCGTCCAACCTGTATCAATTCCCGAGAGCTTTCAAATCAGAGAAGGCAAAGAAAAACATGTCCATTCACGTGTTTGAAATGCCGGTGGTTTTGTACTCACCAGCTTGTTGTTACTGTTGTGATGAAAAACTGAGATCCGTTGGTGTCTTGGCCGGCGTTTGCCATTGATAGAAACCCTGTTCACAAAAAACTGATCATGTTAAAACCTCACTTAGGCAAAGAGCTTTGTAAACAAAGAATACTGAAGAAGCCCTAACCTGGACCAGTATGCTTGAGTTTGAAGTTCTCATCAGCGAACGTCTCACCATAGATAGACTCTCCTCCCATACCATTGCCATGGGTGAAATCGCCTCCCTGGAGCATAAAGCTTGGTATGATTCTATGGAATGAGCTCCCCTTGTAATGTAGAGCCTTCCCTTTCTTACCTATTCCTTTCTCCCCTGTGTACAAATAAAAATACAGTTTATGCAAAGCTTTCATTGCAATAGTATATTAGATTGACATGAGATGAGAATGAGCAGTATTGTGTTCTCTTACCTGTGCACAAAGCTCGGAAATTCTCTGCATAAACAAAAATATTACCCCTTATTAATATTTCGCTCATACCAATAGCCTTGCAAACAAGAATCAATGGTACAAGAAACATGGCAAGTGTAAAAGGGTACCTGCAGTTTTAGGGACTGTCTTTCCAAATAGACCCATGACAATACGACCTGGACAAAAAATCATCAATCGGTCTGAGATGCTAAAGCATTTAATTTCATGTATTCTTCATCTAACATAGAGCACAAGTACTAAGTGCACCAACAACAAAGATGGATCATAAGAACTAAAACACAGGGAACAAGGTCATACCAGCTTCTTTCCCATCAATCTCAACATCAAAATAAACCTTGTGTGTGATCTCCTTTAAGTTTTCCTTGGACTTTTTGGCCTGCAGCAACATAGAATCCAAACATCCAGAAATCAATACAAACACTCTCATTCCATTTACATCTCATTTCAATCTAATCCCATCTTGAAGAAACAAAGTTCAGAATCTTCAAACAAACATATGGTTGTTCCGAATCAGATCTAAACACACACTATATAACTCGCGCCTGTAAGTATAACGATTCGTTCACTGATCCTACACAAATCGTAGAGAGATGATGGAAACTAACCTAAAAGCTCTGAATCATTTATTTATTTTTAAATCAACACGAGAACTCCTAAGACGGAATCTAATATCTGGATCGTGAGAAAAATGAACCTGAATCGCGCTTAGAGTTCCGAGAAGAAGAAGACTCCATAGAAGCAGCGTCACTGAGCTCGCCATCATCTCGCACACTGCAGTAAATGTGTTTCTCTCCAGAGGACTCCCTTTTTCTTTTTCTCTATTTCCACCAGCGCATAACAAGAAGACGTCGATATCCAATCATATTCCGCCATCTGGCTTTTCGTACGTGTGATACTGATACCATAAATTGGGCCTCAGGTCACATTACTGGGCTATTAAATTATTAGATACGGCCCATTTATATGTTTCACCACCTGGCATGAATATAGTTGTACATAATGGCTGAATGAAATTTTGAGTTAAGTCTTTTTTTATATTAGTCAAAAACAATCCATAAAGCATGTCACATTACTCCTGTCCAGCTAAAGATTACTCTGTTTTCTTTATTAACATTAATGCCTGTATCATTTTACTTACCATGTTCCCATTCAAATTATATATTTGACTTTAGTTATTTAAATACTCTTTAACTTTCTGGAACAATCTTTCCGAATATCTTTTGTAGCTAGATTATTAGATACAAGATCTTTTGCCAAACTGTACGTTTTTACCTTACTATTATTAACTAAGCAAAGATAACACCTTCTATCTTCCTTTGGTGCCTAAAAATGGATATGGAAAAACAAAACAAACACTTTAGATCTGTCTCTCCCTCGCTGTCCACTAATATTAGCCAATACTTTCTTTTGTTGCCTTGTTTATTACAACATATCTGATAGGGCATCTATTTTTAAAAAATCCATGTTCACACTACACAGAAAATCTGAAACAAAACAAGCAATATTTTCTTTCTTTATTTTTTCTTATTCGTTAAAAACATGGGAAATTAACACGAGAATAATTAAAATATTACAAACAAAACGAGTTTCAAGTAAACAAGTGTATTCAGATGTGAGCGTGTTGAGCTTTGACTAGGATTGATCTGCGTGCTGCTGACCCTAAAGATAAGCGAAAGTCTAAGCCGACTACACAATGGGTGCGCACGGAAGGTCCAAGGCGCAATGAAAATGAAGTCTTCCCCAGCCGTGATATCCCTCCTAGGGCGGTAAAGCAATCAACAGCGAAAGCTTCTGATCCAAATCACAATGGGAAGCTCATTGTTGACCTATGTGCCAGTCTCTTCGACTCCCCGAAAAAACTGAATGTTTCAAGCTCTAAGGGTGGTGACTCGAGCTCAGAAAGTCTTTCATCTGACGAAGATGACCCGGATGAGGAGAATGATCAGTACATAAAAGTTATCTCTCGGCGTGAGAAGAAGAAAGCTAAAAGCTTGGCTAGGGCTAGAGGCCCTCTAATCCTCTAAATTTTCTACCTCTATGGATATTTTTTGCTGGAATGTAAGAGGTTTTAACGATAAAACAAAACGTTGCGGATTTAGGAAATGGATGCGGAAGAATAAACCAGTTTTTGGAAGTATACTGGAGACGCATGTAAATAATGGGAAGGCTGCTTCAATAATTAGTAGAGTCTTCCCCGGATGGTCGTATGAATGTAATTATGAATTCTCGGATCTAGGCAAGGTATGGGTTCTATGGCATCCGACCGTCAGAGTTACTGTGTTTCACAAATCGCTTCAGTCAATCTCTTGCCAGGTTCAGATGCCTTTCTCTCCTACTGTGTTCGTAGCCACTTTTGTCTACGGTTCAAATTTCAGGAAAATTAGGCGCGCGCTATGGTCAGACTTACGCTTCCTATCTACCTCACCTTATGTCCTTAACACTCCTTGGACAGTTCTAGGTGATTTTAATCAAACGCTAGCAGCAAGTGAACACTCCTCATCTGATGCTTTCTCTTCTTCTCGTGGTATGAGGGACTTCATCAACTGTACTCATGATACAAATCTGGCTGATCTAAAGTACTATGGGAACTCCTTCACTTGGTCCAATAACCAGGGAGCTTCTGTTATTTCAAAGAAGCTTGATAGGATCTTGGTAAATGACGACTGGCTCCATAAATTTCCTAACTCTCTTGGAGTCTTTGGGGATCCGGGGATCTCGGACCACAGTCCGTGCTGTGTCTTTCTTGATGTGGAAAAGCCAAAGACTAAACAACCCTTCAAGTTCTTCTCAATGCTAAATGATCATCCTGATTTTGAAGTGGTGGTTAAGGAATGTTGGAATTCTCTCCCATTTGATGGCACGAAAATGCTGAGGGTTTCAAGGAAGCTAAAGGCTCTCAAAAGCATCATCAGATCTTTCAGTAGAGAGAATTATTCGGGTATTGAGAAAAGGGTTTCTGAAGCGTTTGACGACCTCACTCACTGCCAGCGTATTGTCCTCTCCTCTCCCTCTCCTCAGGCTGGTATAAATGAAAGATCAGCATACGACAAATGGATTATCCTGGCTAAAGCAGAGGAGTCATTCTTCTACCAACGCTCTCGTGTTAACTGGTTAGATAAGGGAGATAGCAACACTGGATTCTATCACAGGCAGATGAGGTCTCGAAACTACATGAACCAGATTCTTTATCTGAAGGATGAGGCAGGCAACTTGATTGACAGCAAAGAGGAAATTATGGCCCATGCTGTCTCTTTCTATCAGGACCTTCTTGGAGGAGAATCCGTTTCTTCAGCCTCATCTCTTGTGGATATTGAACAGCTTCTCTCGTATAGGTGCTCTCCATCAGTCTCGGACTCTCTCTCTGCTGCCTATACTAGTCAGGATATCAAGGCTGCTTTCTTTGATCTACCAAAGAATAAAGCACCAGGACCAGACGGGTATCCCTCAGAATTCTTCACGGCACATTGGAGCACAGTGGGTCAGGAGATTATTGATGCAATCCAGGAATTCTTTACCACAGGCTGCCTCCTTCAACAATGGAATGCTACGATCTTAACGTTGATACCCAAGAAGAAGAATGCTGATAAGATCTATGAGTTTAGACCAATCTCTTGTTGTAATACAGTTTACAAGGTGATTGCGAAACTTCTCGCTAACAGGTTGAAGCAAGTTCTTCCTTCTGTTATTTCCAACACTCAGTCGGCTTTCATCCCGGGGAGACTCTTAGTTGAAAATGTGCTCATGGCAACGGAGTTGGTCCAGGGATATAATTGGAAGAATATCACAAAGCGTTCCATCTTGAAGGTTGATTTGAAAAAGGCTTTCGACTCTATTAATTGGAGCTTCATCTTTCTGATCTTGAGAGCACTTGGCTTCCCTGTTTCCTTTATCAATCTTATATCTCAGTGCATCACTACCACCCGCTTCTCTGTTGCTGTGAACGGTGAGCTTGGTGGCTACTTCAAGGGAGCAAGGGGTCTTCGTCAAGGAGACCCGTTATCTCCATATCTCTTTGTTCTGGCTATGGAAGTCTTGGGTCAAATGCTTAACAAAAACTACAGCACTGGTTTAATTGGCTACCATCCGCTAGCGTCTGATCCAGTTGTCACACACTTGGCTTTTGCGGATGACATTATGATTTTCTTTGACGGGGCTCAAGGATCTCTTCAGCAAATTGCGTCCACTCTAGACAGCTTCTCTTCTTGGTCTGGTCTTCACATGAACAGATCCAAAACTGAGCTCTTTGTTGCGGGAATGAGCCAAATGGAGGCCACTGATTTATGCAATCTTGGCTTCTCTCTCGGCTCGCTTCCGGTCAGGTATCTTGGATTACCTCTTATGCATCGAAAGCTGCGAATCTGTGACTATAGGCCCCTTATTGACCAACTCAAGAGTCGCTTCACATCTTGGTCTTCTCGTGCTCTAACATTTGCGGGTCGTAAGCAGCTTCTCTCCTCAGTCATCTTCGGCACTGTTAATTTCTGGTTTTCTACCTTCATTCTTCCTAAGGGATGTATCAGGACTATTGAATCTCTTTGTTCGCGGTTTTTATGGAATGGAAACATCACCACCAGAGCCGCTGCAAAGATATCATGGTCGCAGGTTTGTTTACCAAAATCTGAAGGAGGGCTTGGCCTGCGTGAACTCGCTTCTTGGAACAAGACCCTCTGTTTGAAGCTTTTGTGGCTGCTACACGCTGAATCTGAGTCCCTCTGGGCTTCATGGACTAAAAAGCACCGTCTTAAGCATCTTTCCCTTTGGAGCATAGACGAACAAAAGCAATCCTCATGGATTTGGCAATCGATTCTAAAGCTGAGACCCTTGGCTGAACGCTTCATAAAATGTGAGGTGGGAAATGGCCAGTTAGCTAGCTTCTGGTATGATTCGTGGAACCATCTAGGACCCTTGATAAAATTTTTTGGAGTTGATGGTCCAAAGCATATTGGTATAGCCATCAACGCAAAAATATGTGAGGCTTGTACGGATACAGGTTGGATCCTACGACCTGCTAGGTCGCCACAGGCAGAGGAGCTCCATATATTACTCTGC